>NC_040029.1:6692016-6818953 GCF_000972845.2 Larimichthys crocea | reverse complement strand
TGGTTTCATACATGCAGCATAAGTCTGGTGGAGTAATGCTCGCCCTATTTCTCCTGTCGCATCCTACTCTTGCATGCCGGTCACGCATTTCTGTCGTGGGTTATCTCATGTTTCACAATTTCTGATCAGCTGGCATGGATTTCTGTGTGGATTTAGAGGCGGGTGTTTTTTTTCTTCTAGCTTTCAGAGTGAGGAGGGAAACAATTGAGCCATCTGTAGGGGGGGTAGGATGGGCCGTGGATGGCATTTATGATAGCCGCAGTGGGTGGGAAAATAGTCCGCTCCGAAGAAAGAGTGTGGCATTTGTGCGCGGTTTGGGAGAAAGGCAACGGTGTCACAGTAAGTAACAAGAGAGCCTTGTGACCAGGATAAGAACGGGGTGGCTCGAAGTCTCTGCCAGAGGTCAGAGGCGCAGTCAGTCGCCCCCCCCTCTCAAACCAGTAACACTTGATGGGTGGTATAAGTGTTTGGCCAACCATAGAGAGATGAGCAGGATGGAGAGCAGGGACAAGTCTAAGAGAGACTTTTATGTGACTGGGAATTACCCACTCTTTCAAGACAAGTGGTTCACAGTCAGTATTCATCAAAAATAGTGTAATCGTTTTTAAGCTCATACTGGCCAATTACATCACCAATTTTATATCATTAATCAGAGTCTTCCTGAATTAGCTTTTTTCCAGTTTGTGGTGCTTGAAGCCATAGCAACAAAGCAACGCAGCACAGGTGAAAAACAAAGCATAAAGTTAGATCACCGCTCTCGTGTCTGTACGATAATATGTTACTGGAGCCAGCAGCTGCCAGCTTGCATAACAACAGCTAGCCAGGCTCTGTCTAAACAATATGCCCTACCGCACTCAAAGCAGTATCAAACGTTATATCTGCTCGCTGTACAAAAAACAACCCAAATTTTTGGTTTTCCGAAGGCACTACTTGTTAGGTGTCGTAGTGACTTCTGGAGTCTTGTTGTCACAGTGAGGTTCTCAGGCAACCAGCAGCATGACCAAATGGCAGCCTCCTTGGCTGTGAAGTAGTCAACTCGGAAGTACCACAAACTGCAGCAAACGTCCACTTGAGTCTGGCTCTAAAGCGAGTCAGTCTCCGTAAGTCCCCATGTTAAAATGTCCCACTTCACAGCAGAAAATAAACATGTTTACAGGCTAGTTTTGGTCTTTATAGCTAATTTCCCATTATGACAACTGTACTGAGGGTGAAGTTTATCGAACTCACTGTTTAGATCATATTAAGGCTTAAAGTTATACTCATTAACAGGTGGATGCTTTGATGAGATTTAGGTGCCACCACAGATGGCTTGTTTGAGCAACCAGGCATCATTCAGCCTTCAGAAAACGGTGGGTGATGTCACGATACAATGTCCCTTCTTTTTACTGGCTTAATTTTAACATACTGATATGAGAGTGGTATTTCTCATGAACTCGAATTATTCTTTATTAAAGAGACTTAAAAAGTTGACCCATGCTGGAGACTAAAAGTCAGTATGTTCTAATTTTGATTGCTCTTTTTTATCTGCTTCTTGTACAGTATGTCTCCCCAACTACATTGAAGTGGAATACTGTACTAGTACTCTTTCTTTAGCATACAGCAGGCTTAAACAAACTACCATGGCTAGTCAAAAAAAAAAAAGAAAATCTAAAAATGTAATAAAAAGGAAGTGAAGTAAAATATGCACACATTGCTCTTGCTGCTGACAGTTGATACTGTTGCAACTCACATTTTTCCAACTGCCCAAATTCTTCACACAGGAACATTATTTATCTGGACTGAAGCCAAGACTACTTCAAATCATGAACTGCTCGAAGAAAGGCAATCCAGTTGATGTCATCAAAGTCAAAGCATCGCTCACTGATCCCCCCCATCAGTCAACTTTAATTTGCTCCCAGCTCTAGGCTTATTCAAACATGGATTGTGTCTGACTGGGGAGCAGAGGGAGGCTGTAATGTCACAGCTGTGTCGCCTCTGTTTGAAGTGATAACTGCTTTTTAGATGTGTGAGGTCCAGTTGGTTCGATCCCAGGAGGGTTGAACTACAGCTGGGGGTGTTAATGGTCTGAACCCACCGGTTCAGTTGGCATTTGGGGTCACTTTTGTGAGGAGAAGTTGTTTGACTTGCATGAATACCTCAGATTCTCCATAATGTTCATTAGACAATTATATTAGCTCGTTATTGGAGTGTTTATGTTTCCAATAAGATCTGCGTCTTCAAATGGAGGTCAAGTAAGTGCTGGTTGAGGCATTTTTCATAATGGTGTTATGTTCCTTAACCTTTTGCATGCAACAAACTAAAAGTACAACACAGATAGAAAGATTAGGATGTTTTTCTGTAATTATAGAAGAGTAATGAGGAGTTTTTGATTTTGTACATTTAGGTTGCAGTGAGCCGGAGAGTGGCGTTATTCTAGTCCTCCAAAAATACCAATAACTGCACATCGATACCATCACAAAGCAATACGATATGTCGTGTGCATGTTTCTGGCATTTTTTTGGAAGAAGCCATGCACTTATATGACATCTCTGTTGCCAATTAATACTTTGGTCTGCTCTCATATTGAGTGATATAAATATGTGGTAAAACTCTGCAGCACAGATGTAGAACTGCCAATTTCTGTGATAAAATGGCCAGTTTAGCAATACAACATGTCGTGAGGCTAGAGCTGGAACCACATAAAGGGTCATCCAGAGAAAGAAATACCATCATATTACTATGTTTTCAGCTTTGTTTGTTTGTGTCTGGTTGAGTTATATTTCTTTGCATGATGTTGAAGGACAGTATTTCATCAAGCTTTTCTGTGCTGAAGAGTCACACATTACCACATCTCCATATCTGCTGTTTTAACTGGAAGTTGACTTGTTGATGTGATTTACCTGTGTGATTATGTAGGTATCACTTATATGTTTCTACAGTATGTTTTGTAAGGAATATAATGCTGCCCAGAAATGTTGGGAATTACATAATTTGGCAGGTTGCATCATTATTTTTCCAACAAAATGGCAGCACTTTGGTCACTTCGATTTAGTACGTTGACTTTATTAATGAACTACGTTCTTTCTCGAACCTTAACCAAAGTGCTTTTTCTGACCTCCTCTGTGGACCACCGTTTTGAAGCCTTGAATTTGGCGTTATGTTGCAATCTTGGGTTTTTTTGGAGCCAGAAGTGACCATATTGGACAAAGGCGTGCAGCTGGACTGGACGTTCTCGTATTACTAAACTAACTAAATGTTTCCAAAACATGGAGGAGGAAATACTCAATGCGGTAACTGAATCTTGATTCATATTTGATCAGCACTTCGAGTTTCGTTAGCTTGGTTGCGCTAAACGAATGAGTCATAATCACTAGCCAGCCACGCCCTAAAGCATACCTGGTTTATCGTCTATTTTACCCTAAATGGGACCAAAATTTATAAAATGAACATTAATCTGTGTGGACAGACTTAAACTAGAGAACAAGACCATAACTCTGAGGAAACTCTTTACTGAGGTCATAAAAACAACTGGCGTAGGCCCATAGGTCGATACAATGCGACATTCTGGTAGCCAATGGAGCTCCCCCTGCTACTCATTATATACTGTCAATCCTTAAACCTGATGAACTCAAATCTTGATCTTTGGTGTCACCATCGACTCCGACCACCTTCCTCGTAAATGTAGCATCGCAACATTGATTTAAATCGGGCAGTGATTATTTTTTTCCGCATAATGTAGTTGGAAATAAAAAGTTTTGGAGACAGTTATTGATATATCGGGTTATATGGATATGGAGTTTTTTGGTGGGCCAATAGAGAGAGATCGCTCTTAGCCTCAGGAAAACTGTTTTTCTTACCCATGGGGAGGCACTTTCACCCCTAAACCTCTGGAGGATCCATTAGTCACACAATGACATTTCAGCCTGTTTTAACTGGCATGTCGTGTCCATGCAGGCTTTTGGGACCAAGTCTGTCTTCCTATTAGGTCCCTCAAGGTCCACTTCCCATGGACATCTGACACTCATTTCCTTCCCTGCTCCGTCTGTCCATCTGTCTGTCTCTTCACTATCTTTTTCCTTCACACGGGAAACAGGCGTTCTCTGTGGTTAAATGTCGGAAAATACAGACATGGCACTTCAGTAATCCTCTGTAACAGAATACATGAGATATTTTGCCCGTGGCCTCAGGGCTGTGAAACATTGCTGTATGTTGTTCTTTCATACAATGGGTCCTGTTAGCATGGAAAGGGAGGAGACAGAAACCATATGCAGACGCCCGGGTTAACATGATGATGGATTTGGAGGCAAGTTGTCAGGATTTGGTGTCCTGCCAGCTTCCATCTGTTTCTGGAAAACAGCCAAGTTTAAAGAATCAGCTGACTGAAGTGAGCTTTCAATGATCGCCTTGGTGGTAGAAATCAGTAAGTCAGCATTCAGTTTTGCACCAATACGTTGTATTAGAGCTGATCCAAAACTATTTAATACAGCCCCACTCTGAAACTGGGGGCACTAATTACCAAGGGCCGATTTCTATGTAATGTTGCTTTAAGATAACAATGCATTTGTGAATTGTCCAGACATTAACTCAAATTTCTGGAAAAAGTCCTGTTTTTTCTCCTCTTATCATCTCGTCTTGTATTTGGTTCACAGGAGAAACAGAAATAAATTAGAGACTGAGAGTCTGAGATTGAGATTTCAGCCCCGATAAAGAAATGAGAAATGGTGTAAATTTTATTATGGTCTTGAAACCACAATGTTAGTGGTATGAAGGAATAGTTGGCAGACATTGTTCTTGTGCATGGGACCTTGAGCTTGGTTCAACAACCTGGTTGGTGAGAGAGCTGTGTCGGACTGGAGAGCTACCAGATGTGAATGTGAATGTATGAAGTAAACAGGACTGTGCTGGTGCAGACAAGGAAGTTTCCTTATTGTCATTTATCATCTCTGCATCCTCATTTGACCCCCACTGATCTGTGCAACAGCTGCAGCAGCTGTCTCGCAGTGAGATTAACCAATACAGTCCCTCAGTGGGAAGTTGACCACCCGATACCCCGCTCGAGGTCCAATTGAATGAAATCCCACCGATCCAGGCTTAGCTGTAGTTCCATGCACATCAAGACTACATAACCAGCATTCATGCAACAGGGACTGTGTATTAGAGTGTGCTAGAGAACAGTGTTTAAGATTACTCCCTGCCCGCGTGTTGGTGAGTGCAGATGTCCCTTGGTTTGAGCTGGTTAGTGGAAAGGTGTGCAACAAAATGATGACGTTGAACGATGACATTTCTCATCATTTTTTAAAGTTTTATGGCTAACATGATAATTCTGCTTTGTGGAAATACGTCGAACAGTTTTCAGTATGAATTAGAGGTTCTGTTTTGACTAGTTGCCGCTTGGCTTTTTAATTAATAAAGACTATAATAAACTGAAAGTGAGAAAAGATGTTGTGGGCAACATCCCTCAACATCTTGCAGAATTAAAGCCAGATTCATAGAAAACAAGCAACCACATTTAATTAAACCAAAGATTGTTTTATTATTGGGATGGCAACGTCAGGTCATCAGTTTGTCTCCATTTCTCTTTGAAAGCTCAAGCTGGACTTTGTCAATTGCCTAGTTTAGTTCGTATTATTTAGAAACTTGGGAAAACCCCCATGACCATGATCTCAGTGACCCCTGACCCTTTATGCACTGATTGATGCACTTGAATCTGGGATGACGGGCTGTCCTCTGGAGATCACTGAGTGAAAGTGTCCCCAGGCCGAAACCCGTCTTCTCCTTGTGAAGCTCACTCATATTAAGGAAACAACTCAATGCCCTTTGGGTGTTTTGAATCTATGGGAACTTAAATTCAGCAGTTTTTCCATTAATTTGACCCCCAGACTCACAGACACTGAAGCATAAAAGTAGAAACCCCAACTGGATGAAAACACACCAACACTAGCTGTTCCCTCTGGTGGTATCTATCCATAAAGACGTTTATATTTAGATCTGCAATGATTAAACAATTAGTCCATTTAACAGAAAATAACTAAAGGGACATGGTGAAAGAAAAAAAGGGACATGGTGAAAGAAAAAAAAATGGAAGTGTTTCTCGTGCGCACCAGAAACACTTCCATTTTTTTTTCTTTCACAATGTCCCTTTAGGGGCTCCGTAGATTTATTTTCTGTTAAATGACTAATTGTTTCATCATTGCAGATCTAAATATAAACGTCTTTATGGATAGATACCACCAGAGGGAACAGTGTGGTTTTTCATCCAGTTTGGGGTTTCTACTTTTATGCTTCAGTGTCTGTGAGTCTGGGGGTCA
This sequence comes from Larimichthys crocea, assembly GCF_000972845.2. Lineage (NCBI taxonomy): Eukaryota > Metazoa > Chordata > Actinopteri > Sciaenidae > Larimichthys > Larimichthys crocea. The sequence goes on along the minus strand of NC_040029.1, from coordinate 6,812,666 downwards.
AATTAATGGAAAAACTGCTGATATTTAAGTTCCCATAGATTCAAAACACCCAAAGGGCATTGAGTTGTTTCCTTAATATGAGTGAGCTTCACAAGGGAGAAGACGGATTTCGGCCTGGTGGACACTTTCACTCAGTGATCTCCAGAGGACAGCCCGTCATCCCAGATTCAAGTGCATCAATCAGTGCATTAAAGGGTTCAAGGGTCACTGAGATCAGTGGTCATGGGGTTTTCCCAACGTTTCTAAATAATACAAACTAAACTAGGCAATAGTGACAAAGTCCAGCTTGAGCTTTCAATAGAGAAATGAAGACTAACGTGGTGACCTGACGTTGCCATCCCTAAATAATTAAAACAATCTTTGGTTTAATTAAATGTGGTTGCTTGTTTTCTATGAATCTGGCTTTAATTCTGCAAGATGTTGAGGGATGTTGCCCACAACATCTTTTCTCACTTTTCAGTTTATTATAGTCTTATTTAATTAAAATCAGCCAAGCGGCAACTAGTCAAAACAGAACCTCTAATTCATACTGAAAACTGTTCGACGTATTTCACAAAAGCAGAATTATCATGTTAGCCATAAAACTTTAAAAAATGATGAGAAATGTCATCGTTCAACGTCATCATTTTGTTGCACACCTTTCCACTAACCAGCTCATAACCAACTGGACATCTGCACTCACCAACCCAACGCTGGCAGGGAGTAATCTTAAACACATGTTCTCTAGCACACTCTATATACACAGTCCCTGTTGCATGAATGCTGGTTATGTAGTCTTGATGTGCATGGCAGCTACAGCTAAGCCTGGATCCTGTGGGATTTCATTCAATTGGACCTCGAGCGGGGTATGCCGGGTGGTCAACTTCCCACTGAGGGCACCTGCTATTGGTTAATCTCACTGCGAGACAGCTGCTGCAGCTGTTGCACAGATCAGGTGGGTCAAATGATGGATGCAGAGATGATAAATGACAATAAGGAAACTTCCTTGTCTGCACCAGCACAGTCCTGTTTTACTTCATACATTCACATTCACATCTGGTAGCTCTCCAGTCCGACCACAGCTCTCTCACCAACCAGGTTGTTGAACCAAGCTCGAGGCTCCCATGCACAAGAACAATGTCTGCCAACTATTCCTTCATACCACTAACATTGTGGTTTCAAGACCATAATAAAACATTTACACCACTTTTCTCATTTCTTTATCGGGGCTGAAATCTCAATCTCAGACTCTCAGTCTCTAATTTATTTCTGTTTCTCCTGTGAACCACAATACAAGACGAGATGATTAAGAGGAGAACAAACAGGACTTTTTCCAGGAAGTTTGAGTTAATGTCTGGACAATTTCACAAATGCATTGTTATTCTTAAAGCAACATTACATAGAAATCGGCCTCTTTGGCAATTTAGTGCCCCCAGTTTCAGAGTGGGGCTGTATTAAATAGTTTGGATCAGCTCTAATACAACGTATTGGTGCAAAACTGAATGCTGACTTACTGATTTCTACCACCAAGGCTGATCATTGAAAGCTCACTTCAGTCAGCTGATTCTTTAACTTGGCTGTTCTCCAGATAACAGATGGAAGCTGGCAGGACACCAAATCCTGACAACTTTGCCTCCAAATCCATCATCATGTTAACCCGGGCGTCTGCATATGGTTTCTGTCTCCTCCCTTTCTTCATGCTAACAGGACCCATTGTATGAAAGAACAACATACAGCAATGTTTCACAGCCCTGAGGCCACGGGCAAAATGATCTCATGTATTCTGTTACAGAGGATTACTGAAGTGCCATGTCTGTATTTTCCGACATTTAACCACAGAGAACGCCTGTTTCCCCGTGTGAAGGAAAAAGATAGTGAAGAGACAGACAGATGGACAGACGGAGCAGGGAAGGAAATGAGTGTCAGATGTCCATGGGAAAGTGGACCTTGAGGGACTCTAATAGGAAGACAGACTTGGTCCCAAAAGCCTGCATGGACACGACATGCCAGTTAAAACAGGCTGAAATGTCATTGTGTGACTAATGGACTCCTCCAGAGGTTTAGGGGTGTAAAGTGCCTCCCCATGGGTAAGAAAAACAGTTTTCCTGGAGGCTAAGAGCGATCTTCTCTCTATTGGCCCACCAAAAAACTCCATATCCATAAAACCCGATATATCATGAAACTGTCTCCAAAACTTCGTTATTTTTATTTTATTCTACATTATGCGGAAAAAAAGTAATCACTGCCTGGATTTAAATCAATGTTGTGATGCTACATTTACGAGGAAGGTGGTCGGAGTTGATGGTGACACCAAAGATCAAGATTTGAGTTCATCAGGTTTAAGGATTGACAGTATATAAGGAGTAGCAGGGGGCAGCTCCATTGGCAAGACCAGTAATGTCCAATTGTATCGAGCCCTATGGGCCTACGTCTCAGTTGTTTAATGACCTCAGTAAAGAGTTTCCTCATGAGTTTATGGTCTTGTTCTCTAGTTTCAAGTCTTCGTCCACACAGATTGATGTTCATTTTATAAATTTTGGTCCCATTTAGGGTAAAACAGACGATAAACCAGGGTATGCTTTAGGGCGTGGCTGGCTAGTGATTTATGACTCATTCTGTTTAGCGTAACCAAGCTAACGAAACTCGAAAGTGCTGATCAAATATGAATCAAGATTCAGTTACTGCATTGACTATTTCTCTCCTCAAATGTTTTCGAAACATTTTAGTTTATGTTGTAATACGAGAACGTCCAGTCCAGCTTGCACGTCCTTGTCCAATTATGGTCACTTCTGGCTCCAAAAAAACCCAAGATTGCAACATAACGCCAAATTTAAGGCTTCAAAGCGGTTGTCCACAGGAGGAGGTCAGAAAAAGCACTTTGGTTAAGGTTCGAGAAAGAACGTAGTTTCAGTTAATAAAGTCAACGTACTAAATCGAAGTGACCAAGTGCTGCAATTTTGTTGGAAAAATAATGATGCAACCTGCCAAATTATGTTAATTCCCAGCATTTCTGGGCAGCATTATATTTCTTACAAAACATACTGTATGGCCACACTGTGCAAGTGGACTAGAAACATATTAAGTGATAACTACATTAATCACACAGGTAAATCACATCAACAAGTCAACTTCCAGTTAAAACAGCAGAATATGGAGATGTGGTAATGTGTGACTCTTCAGCACAGAAAAGCTTGATGAAATACTGTACTTCAACATCATGCAAAGAAATATAACTCAAACCAGACACAAACAAAACAAAGCTGAAAACATAGTAATATGATGGTATTTCTTTCTCTGGATGACCCTTTATGTGGTTCCAGCTCTAGCCTCACGACATGTTGTATTGCTAAACTGGCCATTTTATCACAAAAATTGGCAGTTCTACATCTGTGCTGCAGAGTTTTACCGCATATTTATGATTCATACTCAATTTGAGAGCAGACCAAAGTATTAATTGGCAACAGAGATGTCATACATAAGTGCATTGCTTCTTCCAAAACAATGCCAGAAACATGCACACGACATTATCGTATTGCTTCGTGATTGGTATCGATGTGCAGTATTGGTATTTTTGGAGGACTAGAATTTAACGCCACTCTCCGGCTCACTGCAACCTAAAATGTACAAAATCAAAACCTCCTCATTACTCGTCTATAATTACAGAAAAACATCTCTAATCTTTCTATTCTGTGTTGTACTTCTAGTTTGTTGCATGCAAAAGGTTAAGGAACATTACACCATTATGAAAATATGCCTCAACCAGCACTTACTTGACCTCCATCTGAAAGACGCAGACCTTATTTGGAAAGATAAACACTCCAATAACGAGCTAATATAATTGTCTAATGATACATTATGGAGAATCTGAGGTATTCATGCAAGTCAAACAACTTCTCCTTACCAACAAGTGACCCCAAATGCCAACTGAACCGGTGGGTTCAACCATTAACACCCGCAGCTGTAGTTCAACCCTCCTGGGATCGAACCAACTGGACCTCACACATCTAAAAAGCAGTTATCACTTCAAACGGAGGCGACACAGCTGTGACATGTACAGCCTCCCTCTGCTCCCCAGTTAGACACTAATCCATGTTTGAATAAGCCTAGAGCTGGGAGCAAATTAAAGTTGACTGATGGGGGGGATCAGTGAGCGATGCTTTGACTTGTGACATCAACTGGATTGCCTTTCTTCGAGCAGTTCATGATTTGAAGTAGTCTTGGCTTCAGTCCAGATTAAATAATGTTCCTGTGTGAAGAATTTGGGCAGTGTGGAAAAATGTGAGTTGCAACAGGTATCAACTGTCAGCAGCAAGAGCAATGTGTGCATATTTTACTTCACTTCCTTTTTATTACATTTTTTAGATTTTCTTCTTTTTTTTTAGTACTAGCCATGCTAGTTTGTTTAAGCTTGCTGTATACTAAAGAAAGAGTACTAGTACAGTATTCCACTTCAATGTAGTTGGGAGACATACTGTACAAGAAGCAGATTAAAAAAGAGCAATCAAAATTAGAACATACTGACTTTTAGTCTCCAGCATGGGCCAATCTTTTTAAGTCTCTTTAATAAAGAAATAATTCGAGTTCATTGAGAAAATACCACTCTCATATCAGTATGTTAAAATGAAGCCAGTACAAAGAATGGACATTGTATCTGTGACATCACCCACCGGTTTCTGAAGGCTGAATGATGCCTGGTTGCTCAAACAGGCCATCTGTGGTGGCACCTAAATCTCAATCAAAGCATACACTCTGTTGATTATGTCTAACTTTAAGCCTTAATATGATCTAAACAGGTGAGTTCGATAAAACTTCACCCTCAGTACAGTTGTCATGAACGGGGAAATTAGCTATAAAGACCAAAACTAGGCTGTAAACATGTTTATTTCTGCTGTGAAGATGGACATTTTAACATGGGGACTTACGGAGACTGACTCGCTTTTGGAGCCAGACTCAAGTGGACGTTTGCTGCAGTTTGTGGTACTTCCGAGTTCCAACCACTTCACAGCCACGGAGGCTGCCATTTGGTCATGCTGCTGGTTGCCTGAGAACCTCACTGTGACAACAAGACTCCAAGAAGTCACTACACCCGAACAAGTAGTGCCTTCTGTAAAACCAAAAATTTGGGTGTTTTTTGTACTGGTGCTGGTAGGTGGATATTGTTTGGACAGAGCCTGGCTAGCTGTTGTTATGCGAAGCTTGGCAGCTGCTGGCTCCAGTAACATATTTATCGTACAGACACGAGAGCGGTGATCTAACTTTATGCTTTTGTTTTTCACCTGTGCTGCGGTTGCTATGTTGCTATGGCTTCAAGCACCACAAACTGGAAAGAGCTAATTTCAGGAAGAACTCTGATTAATGATATAAAATTGGTGATGTAAATTGGCCAGTATGCAGCTTAAAACGATTACACTATTTTTGATGAATACTGACTGTGAACCACTTGTCTTGAAAGAGTGGGTAATTCCCCAGTCACATAAAAGTCTCTCTTAGACTTTGTCCCTGCTCTCCATCTCTGCTCATCTTCTGATGGTTGGCCAAACACTTAATTACCACCCATCAAGTGTTACTGGTTTGAGAGGGTGGGCGACTGACTGCGCCCTCTGACCTCTGGCAGAGACTTCGAGCCACCCCGTCTTATCCTGGTCACAAGGCTCTCTTGTTACTTACTGTGACACCGTTGCCCTTTCTCCCAAACCACGCACACAATTGCCACACTCTTTCTTCGGAGCGGACTATTTTCCCACCCACTGCGGCTATCATAAATGCCATCCACGGCCCATCCTACCCCCCCTACAGATGGCTCAATTGTTTCCCTCCTCACTCTGAAAGCTAGAAGAAAAAAAACACCCGCCTCTAAATCCACACAGAAATCCATGCCAGCTGATCAGAAATTGTGAAACATGAGATAACCCACGACAGAAATGCGTGACCGGCATGCAAGAGTAGGATGCGACAGGAGAAATAGGGCGAGCATTACTCCACCAGACTTATGCTGCATGTATGAAACCACCAATTTTCTTGTCCACAGGACAATTATAGTACAGACAATCCACTGATTGAAACATGTCCTTAAAAGAGAGATGTTTGAATAAAATACATGCTGTCTTTTTGTGTATATGTTGATAAATGAGGTAGCCAGTGTTACAAAGATAAGACTTTTGATGTTTCATATCCTGTACTAGCACAGCAGCATAATGTAAAAAGTGTCCATTTAGGGTCATTCAGCACACTTAACTGTATCCTAAAGCATCCCAAAGTTTGAGCTAATGTATGGTTTACATTTTAGTTTAAAGGTTATCCAAACAAGATAAACAGTGCGTGTAGCATATGGAAAATAACACAGCTATCTGAAACATTTACATTAAATATTCCTGTGGGAGAACATGATAAAGATGGTTTTATGTAGCAAAGTTTATACTGTTAACCCCTGGGAGAAGAGGCTATAGCAGCAATTTATAAAGCACTTCCTGGCTTGAGAGTTATACTGAGGGAAAGGCTTCATAAATGTGTATATTATATGTATTCCCAGTGCTTTTCTTAATATAAATGAACTGTAGAAAGTGTGTTAATGTGTTTTATGCAATAATCATCAGTTGTAACCCCCCCCCCCCAAAAAAAAGGCTTCAAAGAACCTGTAATGTTGCTGTTGCTGACCATTGCTGACACAAAAACGGTGCTTTTGCAGATGCAGTTCTGCACAAGACAATCACATGCAGCCTGGGACAGTGACGTGAACCCAGGTGTTGCGTCATGCGCCATTAGTGCGAAACAACCTCCTTTGGACGTGCAGTGACACCACAACAGCAGCAACGACGACAACTGCAATGACCATACCGCTGGATTTGCATGTTTTCCCCCTGTTAATTGCAGATTGTTTATACTTTACATTACTGGCAACCATTTTGCACCTTCCAGGCACCATTTACTGAAATGCATCCACTGATGTCAGGAAAGAAATTCAACTTGCAGAGACTTGAAGTGAGTGTGGGCTGAGTGCCTGAGTTAGGGCATTCATCACAGTACATCATGTTGCAAAATTTGAAGAATGTGTACAATAACAAAAAAAATACAGTATGTTTGGTTTTACGCCAATTTTTTTTTATCTTTTTCATGAGGTTGACAATGTTAAATCAGTGTAGTCTCTAAAGCACAGTACTATAGCTTCCCCTTCTTTAAATGTTTCCTGTAAAAACGGGCAGACAGGGAGGGACTGTGTTTATAGCAGCTACTAGTGCTAAGTGATACTGACAGCTGCAATGAGCCACAGTTAATTAAAGGTTAGCTACTTTAGCAAGCAGTTAAAGCTATCTATCCATCAGCAAACAAACTCTAAAATACCAGAAAATTCCTGATAAGTAACTTTTCTTTCAAGGTAGGGCCAGATACTGGCAGATAGCACTACACATATGTGATAAAAACTTTAAACGAAGTCTCTTGCAGGTTTATTTCCTTTGTGTTGTGACATAAATGTACTAAAGGTTGCCTGGTATGAGTAAAACAATCATTTCAAGCATTTAAAAATCACAAAATTGCGTAGCCGTGATGTACTAGCAATTGCATAAGAAAATGGCTAAAACATGCAAAATTAATCATTAAATGGTGCAAAGATATCCAAAACAGCAACAATGTGCTTGTGTTACCAAAACAAGCGCACACACAGACTAAAATGCTTAAAAACATCAACAAAAAGTGACGTGACATCAGGTTCAAAATGTATCACCAGACAGGATACATTCTAACCCGCCAGGGGTTACCTTTCTGGTTACTAACTGACACGCACGCAGAATGCCCGGGCTCCTGCGATCTTTCAGGCAGGAGGTGACACTCCACCGGGAGGCGCCCGTTTTCCAGAGATGCCCAGCAGCTGTCCTGCAGCACCTGGCAGAAGTTGCGACAGGGCAGGTGCACGGGCGTGGTAGTGGAAGGGCACCCGGGCGCCAGCAGGAGGCAGAGGAACCACTCTGCACTGTGGTGACACCCCTCCCTCGCAAGCCAAGCCCACTCCTGGAGGACCAACCCCACCTCCTCCACAGATGTGTGGTTTAAAAAGTTGGGCAGCGTAAACCATTTTGACCATTTGCCAGAGCAAATGGACCAATCAGAAGGCACGGGGAGACAAGGTAGCATGGGATCACCCTCAACAGTCCCATTGATTTCAGAAACATCACCTATAATCCCAGTTAAATTGCCAGGCAGGACTTTATCGCCTGTCAAGACCATCACTGAATCTACATCGGACCCAATATCAGACCCTGACATATCCCCTACCCCGATCCCAGACCCCTCCACCACCAACTCTCCTCTGAACTTGTTTGCATTACCAGTTGTGTTAGGGTTAGCGCTCTCCACCTTCTCGGTCAGGCCTCCATTAGTAGTCCAGGCGGCCGTGGTCGCGTCCCACGCCTCGACAAACTTACGGATTCCTGTGGCCACGTTGATGATTTCCTCCCCGATCCCAGATAAGTTGTCATCCTCCACTTCCATCTTCTTTGTGGCATTGGTTGCTGTTGACAGGGCGGTACCTGATGTTCTTGTTGTTGTGGCAGCACCAGATGCTCCTCTTGGTGTGGTGGCACCTGTCTTTGCCGTTGACGTTGTGGCACTTATCTTCCCTGTTGCCGTGATGGCACCTGATGTTCCCGTGATGGCACCTGACGTTCCCGTTGGCGTAGTAGCATTTGATGCTCCTGTTAGCTTAGTAGCATTTGGCGCTCCTGTTGGCGTGGTGGCACCTGTCTCTGTTGGGGTCTCTGTGGGTGATTCTTTATTTAAGAACCACCAGGCCTCAGAGTTCCCAGCACAGAGAACCAGGAGAACCAACCACGTCTGGATCCTCAACATGCTGCTGGTTCTCGCAACAGTCCACCAAGTCTCTGAGCCTGCAGCAGCACTTTACAGTGCTCTCACTGTTCCCACACAAGTGCCACCTGTTAGCCAGCCGGCCAACAGTTAAAGCCAAGCTGTTCAAGGGCCACTGAGCATCAACCGAATGAAAACAGAGACATAAAACCTCTGCTCACTCTCAGACCCTCCCTCTAGATCTCCCAGTGCATGGCTGCTGCAACCTCCCTCATGAAAAAATGACTTACATAAACAGGGGGAGACCCGAGTGTGGAGGCAGGCTTGCAAAGCTGATGATGGAAGTCATTGGTTACTCTGAGTTGCCCCAACACACACTAAAACTCCTCCCCTGTGTGAGTGGGTCCCCGAAGACCTTTTCTTCAGCTTGAAGAAAAAGCATGCAAGCGTTCATGTTACCACAATGACACGCCCGTCCTGCACAGAAATAACCTCACTGAAATGTGGAGTTTTAAATATAAATCGGCCATAATAAACAGGTTTAGTTCACATTCTGCTCAGTGTTTGAATTCCAAGTTGTCATTCATATTGAAATGGGCAAGAATCCCAAGTTCAGAGGAGGAAAACGCTAAACTGCAGCCTGCTCAGTCATCAGCAAGTATTTAAATGCAGTTATTGTAGGTTGCAGTCATAAACAAGTACATGAACTGTCTTACAATTTCAGATTTCTCTAAACCAGCCGGTAGATCAGGACTTAATAAAATGCACAATTTAATGCAATGCAAGCTGGCAAGTTTTCATCAGAGCAGTTGAATGTGATTGTCATGTAAAGGAATAGTTCAACATATCCACTTTCTTGCCGAGTGTTATTTTCAGGCTTATATGTGTACATAACGAGCCAGGAGGCAATTAGACCTAGGAACAGCTAGCCTAGCTCTTCCATAAGTTCAAAAATAAAAATTAAACATACTGTAATGTCTGACCTTAATGTTCACACACACATAAATCCAAAAATGCGGTTTTAGAGGGAGTTCGATGCAGATGGGTGGTCATCCGGTCAGCAATAGTTCCAGCATGTTACTCCCCCTACAACCACAAATTGTTATTCTACATTTCCCTTTGTGTAGACGTTAATTAAACGAGTTACACAAAGTTTATTTAATGAGCTTGGATTGGTTGGATGAATGCTAACATTAGATGTAACCCAATGTTTTAGCTGCGCGTCAGAGGAAAATGTGTGAATGGCTTCGAATTAAGGGGTCACAAGAAAAAAACAGGTTAAAAAGCAGATGAAAAATGGTTGTAGCAGCTGACAGGTTAACAGGACACTGTGGGAATATCAGGCCAACATTGACCTTGACCTGCAGCAGAAGAGAAATGATTTCATGTGCTGTTTCAAACAACAACAAAAAGGAAAAGGTTGTCTTCGGAAAAAAAAATATGGTGTTCAGTAACACAATACTGACACGTCTGTCTGATTTATCACCTCATTCAAAGAGTGGAAAACCCAAAACAGTGACAAAAAAGTGCTACAAACTCAACTCTGTGATGCTTTAGCAGCAGGAGTGTGAGGAATGACAGCAGCTGAGAAAGTGAGGCTGCTCGGGGAGGGCGTATCCGATTGGATCTATGTCTTAAGCTCTTCTCTCAGGGGGACCAGCTCCATTGCCTCATCTGAGAAAATCCTCAGAAAATGTACCACTTCCAGGTTCTCACAGATGGGTAATAAGAGGAGGGGAGGGTTCCCCCCACTTCTCCCAGGCTTCCTCCTCCTCCACATGGCCCTACGTACCCCCATCATCCAGCTACCAGTCTCATCTGCCAAGCTAGGACATCCAGCTGTTACACATTCCAGCCCTCAGACCTCCCACACCCACGCTGCATGATATTTGGAGGCTTGGAAGCTGCCACATTTTGATAATTTGTGCGTCCATACAACACGGTTACTGGCATCAGCATATGCGCTTAATGAATTCTGCTGGACGCTGAACAGGAGTGAGTGGAAATAAGAGCTTATTCTTCGGTTTGAGAAACAGATCGGATGCTTTGGGGGGAGGGAGAGTGCGTGGAAGCCAGCTGTCACAGATAAAGTCGAAATAAGTGCATCAGCTTTTCTTCAAAGCTTCTTAACAGTTCGATCAAGTGAATCTTGCAATCTTTCCTGAGTTATTATTTCCTGAAAACTTGCAAATGCAAACGATTTTGTTACCTTTGGACACAGTCAGGCTAGCTGTTTCCCTCCGTTTCCAGCCTTTGTGCTAAGCTACGCTAACTGGCTGCTGGATGTACCCTAATATTTAGCATGGCTAATGATGATTTAAAGCAATTAATTTGCATGATGTCAAACAAACAAGCTGTTTATCTTGCATCAGGTTGAGTAAACTTATTATAATGAGCTTAAGCGGTGCTTGTATTGTAATTTTCAAAGGGCCCCCTGCTTCTAGTCTTTATGCTATGCTAAGCTATTCACTGATAAAAACACCTATATATTTCTGGACAATAGGTACTTTTTTTTTTACATACAGAGAGACATATAAATGGTATAGCGATGGACTTTCATTTAAATCTGCAGTTCCTCTCAACTCTATAAAGCTTTTTAGCCTCTTTTAGCTTGTTTTGGTTTTCTAGCCCATGACTTTACTGTTTTGGTTTTGGTTCACTCTCACCGCTCTCAAAGTGTCGTGTTAGGGTGCAGGCGGCAGCTGTTTTCAGAGAGAAAGCTCTAAAAAAAAACACTGTACGCTACCAAACTAGCCGGTGAACTAGATAGAGGATTTAGCAGCTAAATAAAGTGAATAAGTGAATAAGAGTAAATAATAATGAAGTCGGTGGTCAGGAAATGAGTTACTGCAAGTTCAGATTTTGATAAACAGGTAAAATGAACTGTGAGTGTAAGATACAACACTAAATACTCGCAAACACACAAAATTGAACCATTTTACGTGTATTTAATTATCCTTAAGGGACTGAAATCAGTTACTTATTTGCACTTTCTCCCAATTTTTATCTGACTTTTTACAAAACTACATGACTACACAGTGTGTTCTTGCAGAAAATGCAAGATCTTTTAGATACATTTTGACAAAAATCTGGGACGAAACTATTATGTAGTTTAAAAAATGTGGATGTTATTATGTTGAAAACAATGAGCCTTTGCTGTGTTCTCACAGCCAGGAGGGGTATTTCTCATACACAAACAAAGCATGAAAATGAAAACTGTACAATAAGAAAGTACGGAAAACCCTGACAAATTATAAAACAAAAGCTCATGTGCTTGGTCTTGTTGTAATTACCAAAAGTAATTACAGAGACTGTGTTTAGAGAAAATTAGACTTCCTGTTTAGTTTGCTTGTTTGCCGATTGTACCATGAGATTTCTTTCTCTTCTTCTCCACAGCAGAGAATAAAGTTGATATTTTTAGATAAAAAAGCATAACCTGCAAACTAAACACAAATATCCGGACTCTGAATATTAAAACTCAGGTAAAACACACAGATGGTGCATACATGTTGTCAATATATCACCCTAAATGGCCTGCAGACTCTCCCACGTACGTGCACCCTCCCTCCTCTGTGTTTCCTACACTTTTCATCACTATCAGCTGACAGCTGCTCTGACCTGCACAGGGCCACGAGTAGGGTAAGTAAACACACCACAGCAATATGCTTCAGTGAGTTAGCGAACGTCAGTTCATGAAGGCACCTGGTGGAGGTTGATGCACGCAGCCACATACATTCCAGGTCTACAGCTGCATGTTAAAGCTCCAGAGGGACTGTGATGTCGACCTAAAGAAACTATTTCCTCTTTAAATAGTCAGACGTGATCAGTTTGTGACATTTATGGCATTTTTCTTTACTTTCTTACAACGTTTTATTTTGGTAAGAAGCCCTCAGGATGTTTTATTGTAATTTCTTGAATTATTATTTCCTGAAAGATGCTGTTTGGAAGATTTTGCTACCTTTGAGTAGAGCTAGGCTAGCTGTGTCCCTGTGTTTCCAGCCTTTGTACTAAGCTACGCTAACTGACTGCAAATATTTATGTATGAATGTCTTAGTATTTTTGCTGAAAATAAAATAATATTTGTTGAACAACCATTGGATTATTTAAATTAATTAATTTAAAGCAGAAGGAACTTGTCTTATTGGGCTCATTTGGACACAAAAAATGTTATTCAGTACAATATTATTCTGTATATACTTATTTTTCATAATTATAGTAAATGTATATTCAGTATATAACGCACAGAGACACATTAGGACTTCTTTTACACAAATATTTGCACAATTCACTCCTATAGCGGTGTTGTAATGTGTAAATCGACACTGTGGGAACCCAGTATTTTACTACTTACTTAACACATCCTTATACATTATGTTTCAGACCCTGTGAGACCAAACAGCCCCGTTCATGGCTTTCAAGAACAAAAAAGCAGCAGAAAACATGAGCTCAGCGTCTAATTATTGAGCTCTAACAAGTACTACCTTACTGCTACAGCAGAGCATGTGTGTTTTATGGTCAAAGAACATACATGTGTGAGCGTGTGAACAGAAACATGATACACCGGTTAAATAGAGAGACGACAAAGCTGCTCGGCCTGAGAGACCTCTGCTCAGACACAGACACACCTTCTCTCGTTATCTTTATATTTATTATTTAAGTGTTTGAGGAGAGGAAGAGTTGATGAATGGCTCTTAAAGTATGTTAAGTATGGTAATTTAAGGTGGTGGTCTGTCTGTGTGCAGCAGATGGAAATGTAACCAATCACTGCCGGATTATATCCTGGTGACAGGTATGAACTCTCTTCCTCCTCATCCTCCTCCTACTCACGGTGTCGAGACAGAGACCCAAATATGGAGATTTTTAATCAATCAACACAGTTTAATACTGAATGCAGACTGATTTCACACACACACACTATATATATATAATACACACTCCCCTGTGTATAGTACAGCAGTGCTTGAGGAATCTGGTTGCCATGGCGATTAGCTGAGGTTTGGGAGATTTAGACCCTCGGCTGGTAATTTAGCACAGCTGCGACTTAAACACTCCCTTTCTTTCTTTCTTTCTTTCTTTCTTTCTTTCTTTCTTTCTTTCTTTCTTTCTTTCTTTCTTTCTTTCTTTCTTTCTTTCTTTCTTTCTTTCTTTCTCCTCTCTGTCTGTTACTCAAATATCCTGCAAGGCTGCAAAGTTACTTCGTTATAAGTAAGTAACTAAATACATTAGTCAATTCTTTATACTGTCAGTGGCTGAGAGCCACTAAATTTGGATTTCTAGTTGGGGGTTTCCAACAGAAATCTCTCCAAAACAGGGAGTCGGTAGAAGTAAAAGGTTCCCATAACTTATATTACTCTGTTAGCTTGCTTTCAAGTTGTGGTTTTGAATGTTTGTGATAAACGGAAAGATAAAATCCCCTTTGAGAAGCTGGAAAATGCATCGTCACAAAGCTGAAAACAGGCTGTTTTTCTTGGTTCTCACAGGACATTGACGCTACATGATCTTATAGATCATGAGGCATTGCTGTAGATTAAACTAGTCAACAGTATATAAAATAGTTCAAATGAGTAGTAGTAATATGAATCCAAAAATCAAATATAATGTCAGGAACCATTTTACTCGCAATGAGTACCTTTACTTTTGATACTGAAGTACATTTGGTGACTATACAGTGTGATTACTTCTTCCAGCAGTGGAAATCTTAAAATAAATGTTTTACATTTTTCACTTATTTGTTTTTCTTGCTGAAAGTTTGAAAAGTTGCTGCCAGCATCCACTGGAAACAGGATGATGATGATGATGATGATGACGCCCACGAGCACAAAGCCAGCTAGTTTGGCATGGAAGAAATTGACCTTTGGGATGAACCGAACCGGAGATGTCGGTTTTTATTCCGATTGCAAGTTTTAGTATTCAGTAATTTAGTTTTTTGTTGCTGCTGCAAGGACTCTTTGTTTTATTCATTTATTTGTTGCTCTTGAAGATGTAATATGATGTAGAGAGCTATCCATCCAACTTTTATTTGTTTTGTCAATTAAATTATTATATACAGCTGTCATATGTATTCGACAGGCTTGCTTGTGAATGTGTGGATGTGTTTCGATGTATTGTTCCGTTATAGAAAAAAATATACAAATAGAGTCCCAGGGAAGAGTGGCTACTGTTATAATACAGTAAACAAATAGTGCTTTATAAATAAAGTTTGTCATTATTAGCTGGGACCAGCTGCAACCTCCGCAACCCCTAGATATGTTTGGGTGTCCACATACTTTTGGCCATGTAGTCTGTCCACTCATGAACCAGCAGATGGCAGCAGCACAGAGGCTGCAGGAGTCAGATCTCCTGTAGTAGTTTTTACTGTAGAACAGAGTTTATCACAGTTAACAACGAAAAATGAAAAAAAAAAATACAAATAAAAATCAGTTAGAGTCATCACACTTATGCTATCATGAAACTACTATAAACAACTAACAATTGCAAGCATTTTCCTCCTTGCTTTCTTTCACCAGAAGCACTTTCTGAGCATTGAAAAGGATCCCGTACACTGTAAACTATAGTAACAACTTATGTGGACAAAAGATGGGTTGAAAATTGATTTGTTTTTAAAAAATATTTCTGTGCATTGTTCTACAATAATCACTAAAAACTGAAAACTATGGAGATTCATCCATCTATAACTAAAAAATATATAATTGAAAACAGGCTCAAAAACTCCCATTAGCTCCATTTTTGTCTGTGTTTATGATCTTTCTATAGATTCAAAAGTGAACTTTGCAAACTCAAACTGGTAGAGTGTATTTCCTGGATCTTACAGAGCTGATAGAGTGAAGAAGTTTTGATTAATAAAGGCAAAATGCTGCCATCTGTTGCCTGATGTACTACACAGATAAACTCAGAGTCTCTCTGCACCTAAACTGGTCTAACATTTGAAGCCTCACAGTATTACAAACCTAGAAATCTTTCCATCATGGCTTTAAATCATCACTCATCACTGATTTCCATCTTTGCCCGCTGTGCTTTCCAGTTATCAAATAACTGAAATGCTTCAAAGCAAAGAAGCAAAAGTTCCCCCGTGGGGCATCTTGGCAGAAATCAACACCCATGACACTCCACCCTCCTCCCTCTGTCCTTACACCCCGCGGTATGTCGAAGTGGGCTCTTTTGGCTCAGACAAAAGCAGGGCATTTGCAGACGAGAGGGTGTGAGACGGTTCGGCTATCGTGCCTCAATGCACGATTCATTAAGCAACACGGGGAGCTCGAAGACAGGACAGTCGACTCGTTGTGTGGAGGATCCTAATCGCTGAATGAGGACGCTTGTTGTAGAAAGCTGGCGGTAAAGAATAATAGGAGATAAGTATGGTAGCTTCTTTTGAATGTGAGAAAGCCACAATAAAGGAGAGATAAACACTCCTCTGATTGACAGCACAAAATGAAGCAATTATGACTTTTAATTACGAGTAATTAAAGATGATTTTAGCCATGTGTTGACATTATCTGAAGGGATCTCGTCTCACCTGTCAGACGTACATTTTTGCAGCATGAGCCTGAAGAGACGTGACATTCAATTCAAGTGCAAAGGTCTCGTAACTTGAGGCCACAGTTGAAATTCCTGCAGCCCATATATTGTTCTCGAGGGCAAGTACTGTTCATAACCCCGTTAATGCTCACAGTGAGTCATAAAATGGCAAACCGCAGAGACTCATACAGAGAAGTTAGTGTATAGTGGATGAGAATCAACAGCTTAAATTTTCTACAAAAGCATGACGTCAGCACTGATAATAAAGCTGCTTCAGACCAGCCATTTGGAGACCAGCATTAGGTCATGAGTCCGTTTGGAAGAACGTAAGCACAGAATTTACTGAAGTAAATATTGGACTCATTTTCCACAAGCCACATATCTTGTGAACATTCTGACACCAAACGACGTTTTCCAGACAAATCAGGAGACAGATAACTTCGCTCGAGAACCGGCAACAACAAACTCTTGCAAAGATCTGGCAGCACAGATATCTCTTATCTCTGCCGGCTTTGAATCATCTGGTTTCATCTAAGATGATCTGTAACACCTGAACTAAAACTTAGATAACTTGAACCATCTCTGGCACAACATAATCTGTTATCCATCAACACAACATTCACAACACTTCCAAACAAGATTTGGAGATCTAGGAAAGATCATTGGTGCAACTTATACTTTACTGATCCCGAGAGAAACTCAAGGTAATGTTGTATGGTTGTAATGTTTTCCTCTGTCGAAAATCTTTGGTTACAACAATGACAGTTGAGCTAGCGGTAGCTGACAACTATTGCATTCAACTGCAGCATTGACTTGGATTTGTTGAAATCTGAGTTTTATCGTCCTTGTAACAAACAAAAAAAAATCAGTCAGCGGTTGAAGTGATCAGGGATGAGACAAACACCAAGTTTTTCCTCGTTACTTGGTGAAGAAAATCAGACATTCATCGACCCATTTTATGGAGGATCCCGAGGTGTTTCCGACCAGTTGGACGTTCCATGATAAACCTCCAAACAAAGTGGATATTTCTTAAACCACGGATTTCCCTCAGCCTTTCTAAGATTAGATAGCTGTCTGAAGCCTTGAGTTACAGCGAGTAAATGGGATCTCATTTCAACCACCCTGCATTGGTGCAGAACATCTCTAACCAATTGAAGAAAAATCCGTCGATCTGTAATGCTTCATAAGAATGGAATGAATAAAACAAGCAGAAAATCTGTGTTACGTCTTAAACAAACACCTGCCTCTGCAACTGTCAACACTTTCCTGATATTTGCCTAAACCTGAAGCGACCTTGAAAACTGTCGATGCCTGACCTCCCACATTCCTCAATGTCAGCCATTAAATGAAAAGAATGACGTGCATCATTTCACATGTCACTCCCTCGAGCGATCCATGCAAAAAGTGGAACACCACTGAGCTCAACTTCATACATCATTCTTGAACATATGATATCAGTGGTGGAAGAAGTGCTCAGATCCTTTGCTTAAGTAAAAGTGGCCTCTAAATTCATGTACTTCCATATGCACACTACCTGTTTTGAGTACATAAGTGCGTTCACACTGTCAATTATGTTGCAATGCAGTGTACTGTGAGTATCCAATGGTTAAAAAGTCATGTGTGGAATGCTGGACAATGCTCAGCCTCAATGGTCGCCATTTTGACTACCTAGCATTGAAAATCTATGAAAATGGTGAAGCGGTTGCAGTGAACACCTCAATATACAAAGGTGAGTTGTAGATATGGTTTATATTTATGTTGGCACTAATGGTCCTGCTGCTAATCTGGTCATTTTTGGTAAGGAACTGCAGTTTTTTTGGCACTTCCACATTGAAACACTACTGCTTTTGTTCACAGAGGGAACCAGGATCATCAGAAAATCAACATTCCTTGTAGCTGCTTTGACGTAACCTCTAATAATACATCCGAGTTTTTTTTATTAACCCAATGGTGGTTTCAGAACACTCTCCTCACCTACCTTCACATCAATGATATGACCTGAACTTCATGCACAAGAGGAATTCAGTCATTAATCTCCGCACAGTAAATCTGCATGTCAGCAACAACAACAAAGCAAGCTTCTTCTTCTTTGTCTGTGTCACTTCGTGGCAGATTAACAGCAGCGTGAATCAGTCTTAAGAGGTTCGAGGGGCCTCTGGTCTTGGCATTTAGCCCACCCCTGTGGATGATAAGGGCATAGAGCCTCTTTGGCCTCCATGGCTGAGATGATTAAAAGCACTTCCTCCTCTTGTCACTCACAAGACTGATGTTGGTGCCTAAATGGAAAAGATGACAATGAATGACTCATGAGAGTCACCTCTGGTTCGGGTTGAGGGCAGTTCAGCTTCACAGCCTGTAAACTTTTTTTTATGTTAGTTCAAAATGAGCGAGCCAGTAAATAAAACGATTTAATGTCTTTGCGAACAAAAAGGGTTGGGGCGGGCGCTGTCAGAGGTATCATGGCATGTGCTTGTGCTGGTGCATTCAAGTGTATGAAACAAATTCATGCTTTGACTAAAGTTTATCTCCTCAGTTACAAACCTGAATATCAATCAGATGATGGTAAACACGTTAAAATAGCTACTTGACTTTGTTTCTAACATTAAAAATAACCTAACCTCCTAAAATTTAAACAGTTACTTAATTAACTGTGAGGAAAAATAATCAGCAACTATTTTGATAATAAACTAGACATTTTAGTCTTTTTTTTTAGCAAAAAGACAAAATTATTTGATGTTTTTTAACTTCAATGTGTTACCAAAAAGACAAAATTATTTGATGTTTTTTAACTTCAATGTGTTACAATGTACTGCTTTTCTTTGTCTTCCATTGTATTAGACTGAATATTTTTCACAAAACAAGATGTCTGAAGACGTCATCTTCGTTACTATCTGATGTTTTTGAGATGATAAACGATTTTTTTAACAGTGATAATAATTGTTAGTTGCAGCCCTAAAAATAATAATGAATAATAATAAAAGCGCTCTACTTTGTTTCTTAGACTGCAAATGTACTCTTTAATGCTCGTTTGGATACATTGTCTCACTGACTGCTGGTTAATTTAATGTTTTTTTGTACAGACAATGACCTAAAGGAGCCAGAGCAAATGGCAATACACAAAGAAAATAATCTCTCTTTCTGCACTGGAAAGCAGTAATTGGTTAAGATTAAATATAAGACAGTACAACAAATATGAAGCCTTATGAACGTCGGCATGAGAGTAACAATTACAAACAGCGTCTTTACCTTAACTGCAACAAAGGAGTCATTATAATCAGGAAACAACAATCTTGCAGGTTTACTGGATGTTTCAGCGATTTTCACGTATTAAAAATCATATACCAGAAGCGGGATTTTGCGTCCTACATTTTAAAAATGATGCCTAATTTAACCCTTATCTTATTTGTGGGCAGCAGATTAGATCTTAAAGAGCCGAGCAGGTGCGAGAGTCAAACCACAGCCACCATTATCACCATTTTCACCACCTCAAAGCCGCCAGGCTCAGCGGCGGACAAAACAAAGCATTCCCCAGTAACAGAGAGCTGCTCCTGACCGGCAGATCAGATAGACGGCACAGAAAGATGGAAGATGGAAAGCAAAACATCCTCTCACCCCTCAGCATGAGATCATACCTGCAGCTCTACACTTCCACTGTCAGCAGGTAGAAAACACCTACAGCTGCCTTTATGTGGCTTTTAAAGTCCTCCATAGGGACGGCATCATTATTTACATACTGTTGTAAAAGGCTTTGATGTTTCATTTGTCTACAGGTCTAATCAGTCTGAAGGGGGCTTGGCCGCTGAATTTGAGACGCTCGCAGGATAAAGGCCGTAATTACAGATAAAAATGGGAGTTAACCGCAGTGAAGAAGAAATGCCCCGCAGGCTGAAATAAAGAGGAGTGCCATGAGTTTAAGAAGTTTGTAAGAGGCTGTTTATTCACCACCAACATATTTGGTTTCTTCAGGAACCAGTACACACTGGTAAAAAACCATTAGGTCACCAACCAAACCCAAGACAACTGGCTGTTTTTTCTTTAAATATTAACGTTGTTAAGAAAACACATTTGGTTATTTTGACCTTAAAACTGTCATAAATGTACAAAACATTCATTAATAATCAATCAATAATGTTTTGTGTAATGTTTTTAACAATGGTAGTAAGTAACAATACATTTACTTTAGTATTTTCGTTTTGTGCTAGTTTTATGTGTATACTCCACAACATTTCAGGTACTTTTAGTACTTCTAGAAGAAGAAAAGGAGAAAGAAGTAGAAGAACACAGGGCTGAAAACAAACTACTTCTACTTCCTGTCCAGAAAAAAGCTCTTTGATGCTGTCGTTGTGACAGAAGTGTCCAGTCCCCAGTCATTGCACACACCCATCCCACTCTACACTTTAATTTAAAACCTTTAAACCCAAAGAGTGATACACAAGAGAAGTCAATATTCTGTCACTTTAACGAGAAAGAAACCAATCAGAGGTGCCTTTAATATATGTCAAAACACCCTCATCTGTATTATGCAATATTAAGACCTTGTATTGGACTGGGTTAGTTTTAGCTTGGCGTACCTAATAAACTGCCAACTGAGTGTCAGTAAAGTAACAAGTAAAAGAAAATAAGATCAATCACGATAAGTAACCAAAATCCAAGTCACGAAAAGTCAAGATAAGTTATAATTAGTAACTTTAAGAAATGACATCCAAGTCCAAGTTTCAAAGAAAGATGACTTGGACAACTGAGAACCGTCACAGACTTTTGCAAAACAAGATAAGTCATGATAAATAACAATAAGTAACTTCAAGTAAAGCAAAATAAGGTAAGCCAAGATGAGTAACAATAAGTCAACATCGGGTATAATGAGATAAGTTGAGATAAGTTAAGAAAAGACAAGAAAAGTCAAGATAAGTACAGATATGTAACGATATGATAAGTAAAAATATCTTTGTGTAAAAACTTGGTAAAGGTACAGTAAGATACAGTTTGTCATGTGGCACTAAAATGAGACGTTCAATTATATCTAATGTGTAAAATGTTTTCCAGTCTTCCATCATTGCTTAACTACAGAGGCTTACATCATGACGAAAGCTCACTTGAGAAGAAACCACAGTTTTCATAGACTACATTCCCAGACACCACATTCACTTACAGTAATGATCTGCCTTGTTTTCATGTAAATAAATGTCTGCTTCGCTACTGATCTAATAAAACAGTGATTTAGAGTTGATCCAGCTTGAGAGAGATGTCATACAGGAAATAAAGGTGATTATCAGTCTATAAAATATCAGTATACACAGATAACATCCTTCTGGTGTGAGATCATATTCCCATTACATCCAGAGCAGTTATGTGAACAGCTACTAATTCTCTGTACGACACGGTTTTATTAGCCCCTTTGTTGTCTGCGTTGATTAAATATAGCATTGTATATCAACTCAACGCCGCCAGTTGGCCACCCACGAGAAACATCTGCTGCTTGTGTTACAGCATACTTTTAATGTGCTTACATGTTATGTAAACACAGTAAATCTGAGAGCCGTTATGTCTTTTAAATGTAGAGATATAAATTAACAATTAACGACGCTCTGTGTTTGACAGGAATTTCCTTATTTGGTGCACTCGCTGTAGCAGGCGTTCTCCGTGGCGTTGAAGTGAGGTGCCAAAAACTGCAGGTCCTCAAACGTCCACTTGAGGCTGGCTCAAGAAGTGAATCAGTCTCCATAAGTCCCCATGTTTCATAGCAGAAATAAACATGTTTACAGCCTGGTACAAAAAACAGTTTTGGTCTCTATAGCTAATTTCTCCGTTCATGACAACTGTACTGAGGGTGAATTTTTATACAAGTCATCTGTTCAAATGATATTAAGGCTTAAAGTTATGCAGAACTGACAGTGTGTACACTTTGATTGACAGGTAGGTGGCTCGTTTGAGCTCCCAGGAGTCATCTGGCCCACCCATGATGCACGTCTTTTCCCATTTTTAGATTAGCCTGGAGGCAGAAGAGGCAGGACAGCCAAGATGGAAGCACGGCTCTTCAGAAACCTGTGTTTTTCACCATATATGATCTATAACACCTGAACTAAAAAACTTAAAGAACTTTCTGTCCGTTCACAACACTTACAAGGAAACAGGAAGGGTATATCGTAACTTTTCAAATAATTGGTGGAGATTGGAAGATTATTAAGTGACAACAAAACTAAAAAACAAATGTTGCAAAGGGAGAAGAAAGTGGAGTATTATTGTAACTAGAGATATCCCAGTTTGGTCTTTGAACAACTAAACTCAACCAAAGCACTTGTAAAATATAGTGATTAAAGTATTAGATTCGATTATTTAAAGTAATTACAGTAGATTAGATTAGTAATAGTAGCTGAAGATGATAAGAGACAACAGAGCGAAAAGTTTTGCAGTCGTGAGTGAGTCTGTCCAAATGCAACATGTCTTTGTGTCACTGCATTATTCTCTGCGGCCTTGCCAGAGGATGGCCAGTTCAAGTCCAGCACGGACCACCGCATCGAGTGTGGGCTGATAGCTGGAGAGGTGCCAAGGCACCAAACCCCTAATTGCACCCAAGGCGCCACTACATGGCTGCCCATCACTTTACCATCTCTCTATATTTGCATGAGCCATTTATGTGTGTGGTTGCGTCTCAGACTTCTCCATTAAGCGATTAATGAAGTAAATCTTCTTCTTCTAAAGCTGCACTGTCCATGTAAACTTGCAAAATGGCAATCACTGCTATAAATGACAGATTTCTCTCTCTATCACTGTTGAACATCAGTGTAAGACACTGAGAGAGACCTCACTTCATGTCAGACAGATTGATGCTAAAATCTTGTTAATGTGTTGATGATCGATTGCAGGAAAAGTTTTTTCTACTGCACAGAATAAACTCTTTCATCGACTCCTTACACTCAGCACAAACCTGAATTCTTGTGTGAAGTGTGTCGAAGCGTTTCTGCATATACTATGTCTCTACATGAATGTGTGGGCATGCCTGAATGTCAGCATAATCTTTGTGTGTTTTGTGTCGAGTGTGTGTGTGTGTGTGTGTGTGTGTGTGTGTGTGTGTGTCTGTGTGAGGGAAGCAACAGTCAGGTAAATTAGGCGATGAAGATGAAGCGTTTTCCTGGGAGGCACCGACAAGCCCTGAAGGAGGGAAAATCTGAACAAACCGCAAATCACAGCCCTAACACACACACACACACACACACACACACACACACACACACAGTACAAGAACACACTGAAAAGCACTGACACATCCCTCATGGACTCTGAACCTCTCTTCTAATGTTGCTAAACACTAATCCTAAAGCAGTGATCATCTGCAAAATGTCCATTTGGTGAAAAAACATCAGCACGCAATTGTGTCCAAAATCATGGATGGATTACTGAACAGGCATACCGGGCAAAGGGCCAGGCGCTCCAGAGGTCAGGGGACCCTAGACCAGAGCCACTGTTGAATGACTAGAGATACAAAACACCCACATATAGACATAAAACACCCACAAAGATACGTAAAACAACTAAAAAGGGGTGTAAATCAACTACAAGGAGACATAAAACAACTACTAAGAGATGTAAAATGACCACAAAGAGATGCAAAACCACTACAAAGAAGCTTGAAACAACTACCAACAGATGCAAAGCAATTACAAAGAGACACAACAACAAGAATGAGATGCTAAACAACCACAAAGTGACTCCGAAATTACCACAAAGAGACACCAAACAACTACAAGACAAACTGACTACAGAGAGATACAAAAATGGCTGCAGACATATCAACAAAGAGACATTAAATAACCACAAAGATACACAAAGCAACTACAATAAAGTGCTACACAACCACAAAGAGACACAACTACAAGGAGATACAAAAATTACCACAGGCATGGCAACAAAAATGCAACAAACTACCATGAAAACAACCACAAAAACAGACACACAAAGTGATTCGACCATACAGATGTGCATCATTTAATCTGTTTTGTCTCTTTCGGTCTGGTGGCCTGGCTCTGCTGTACGTGGGCGGGGGTGCTTCTACCTGCCTGTGCCTGGGGGGCCTCATAGCCACATTATCCGCCTGTGTACATAAGTGTGTTAAATCAAAGTGAGGTAATCTGAAGCTCAGTGCACAAACAGGAGCATGTGTCTTAAAAAAGCAGGTCAGTGCATGATGTGATCGATGCAGATGTTCCTGCTGTTTTAAGTCCACTTATTAACAAACCAAACAAAGAGCTGCAGACAGGAGAGTACAGGACGCTTGACTGTGGAGGGGATGTGATGAGCTATTCATAATTTTCAATAGACAAGTCCAGACATTCACACCAAACCACAACCTCATTCCGCCTGAAAAAAAAAAAAAAAAAAAAAAAAAAATCTGGGATCATGTGTCAGCACAAAGAGGCAGCTCATTATTCAGAGATATTCAGCAGAAAATCAGGATGCTAATGTCAGGATTTAAATTTTAAATTAAAGTATGTGCAGAATTAGAAGAAGTCACTTGAAAAGATGCCATAATTTAAGATGTTTAAACACATTTTAGAGCAGTTTTCTGCACTTTTTCTTCTAAATTAAACAATAAATTAAAAATCCAGTTACCTCTGCGCTGTGATTTTATCTGTCCGACCACCAGCACCAGCAGGATGCATCCCTGCAGGTTCAATATCGACCACCTGTCGCGTCGACGCATCCTTTGGAGTGATTATTTCTGATTTATGAAGACAAAAAATAAAAATTTAAAAAATAAAATCCTTTCAGAGGTCTTGAGGAGTTGCTCTCATCTCCAGGGGACACTTTGAGCAGCTTGTGGAGGAAAAAAAAAATTCAGTGTGAGGACAGTTACACCGACCTCTCGTCTACCTGTGGAGGATGTGTGCACCTTGACGCGCAGCAGCGTGCAAAAGAGAGCAAACCAGGGAGTCACATCACTTCCTGTATGGATTTTTCAAAGTAAAAGCTCTCAAAAGACTCAAAATAGTGATATTGGCTACTAAAATAGTTGATATGGTTTCTTACTAACACTAAAACGTCCAGAGACAGACGTAAAAAGAACAACAACTACACATAAAATGCAATTAAAACATATTATTATGTATTTTATGGGTGTTTGTGTTTAAAATTCGCTTAATCTGATTATATTAATAAATTAAAAATGACTATTGCATCAGTTTTAATGCTGATTTAGACTCTATAACTAAAAATAAATACCCCAAAAATATCACATTTCATTAATTAAAATGGGTATTTCACGCCATATTTAAAACCAGGGCTAATTATAATAATAAATGACTGTAATACGTTTTATTTAGTGGTGTCTTGCATCATAAAAAAGATGAATTCAATAGAAACACACAAGCAACAACAAAGAAATTAAATATTATTACCATCAACATACAATTACAACGAGGAGGATATTTTTTCTGATCCGTGACAAATAAAATGCTTTTATTTTGAAATCCCTGCAGGACTCATCCTCTTTCTGGCTAACTTCACACCTCTGCCATCAATCAGTTCACGGTCCCTGAGGCTTCACACTTAAACTGACTTCATGAAGTTTCACAAACCTTCCCCCTCTGGCTGCAAACTAAACTCACTGTGTCCAAACTGTACTCTCTGAACTAGCAACATGTGATGACGGCAACCACAATCATCTGATTAGAAGGGTAAAGAATCAGATTTATTGTGCAGACAGCAGCTCAAAACAGGCTGAACAAAGACAGAAGTTGATTTATTAAATGCAGGAAAAAGAGGTATTCCAAAAAGAAGATATATTTGACTTCTGGGGATGTAACACTAGAATATTCACCTGAATATAAAAATATTCTTGAAATATTTATGACCTATAATGCTTGATAGTGCATGTGTCGCCCCTGTTTTATATTCTGCTTCAGGGATTTGGGTTTCAAATGAAGTGAAAATGGGACAGGACAGAAGTGTGGAAAGTTTGCTCCCATCCAGATCAAACATACATCTATAAAACATACACATAACTATTCTCCACAAACATCAGCAAAGTGGAGTTCTGGCAGGGACTCAAATGTTGATTCAAATAGTGATTGACATGGACAAAACTGTGCTAAGATCTGTAGAAATAGAAAACCATATAAGTAAAATAAAACTACAAATCATCATAAAAATGTACAATTAAATTAGGCTGTAGACAAATGAAGAACCACTAACTGGAACTTGGATTTTGAAGGATGTACACCCAAAATGGATCCTCGGTTTGATGATGAATGGATAAAAAGACTCATTGTTGTTCACATCCTGTCATAAAGTCCAGCTGACTGTATCTCACAGCTAAATTATGACGCGCCAAGATGTGTGCGACCTTTTGGAAACGCACCTTCCAGCTGTAGACGAACAACCCTCTCTGGAAAGAGACACAAAGCCTCATTCTCATCGCTCGCATTGTGCATTCAGACACTTATAGGTCACAACATAAGTGCTACCTTCAGGACGACTCTTCCTGAGCTTTGACAGCTGAGAGCATGAGAGATGATGGATGGAATTTAAATGTGGGGAGGGGGGTCGCCTGAGAATACAGCCGATGGCGCAGAAGTGGGCTTATCTTTACATGTGCGCACAGGATTAACGCTGAAATGAAGGCAGAAATGTGTCAGAGGGATTTTTCTATTCAGTCGTATGGTTCAGGTGTTGGGGAAGGCATGTTCTGACAAACCCTTTAACACTGACACTTTAGAAACAAACTTTTAAGGGTGAATCCTTGTGGGTAAAACTCAAACTTTGGTTTCATTTGTGCAGAAATATCACACAGTTTTTCTGGATTTGTGGGTTAGTAACATGCATTGTGGGGTTTATGTGTGGATAGGTGGTGGTGGAAGGGTAGTTATGGAGCATCTGTCATCATGTGAAGCCTTTCTCTCTTCAAGGAATGCATTTTTTTTAGCCCGGATCACAGACAGGTGCCACACTGCACAGCAACATGTCTGAACAGAGTCAGTCAAACACATGGAAAACTTAAATAAGCTCGAGGCGGTGATGCTGATTTTCTCACTGTCACCAGTTTTTATTTTTAGGACTTTATTTCATATTTATTTTGTACTGCTACAACAGTCTCCCTTATATTATCGTATGTGCTTTAACAAGTGTGTATTTGTGTATCAACCAGTGCTGCAGTCCACCTGAAGCTGGCTCCAGAAGTGAGTCAGTCTCCATAAGTCCCCATGTTAAAATGTCCAACTTCACAGCAGAAATAAACAACCTGGTAAAAAAAACTGTTTTGGTCTCTATAGCTAATTTCAACAGTCATGACAAAAGTTGACATAATTAAGAGCGTGGACTCTTTGATTGATAGGTGGATGCCGTTACAGATGGTTTTATTCAGCCGGTCTCAGGTCTGCAGATGATCCATGTCTTTGCCAATTTTTAGATTAGTCGATCCTTTATACTGTCAGTGGCTGACACCCACAAAATTTGGATTTCTGCTTAGAGGTGCCCAGCATAAATCTCTCAAAGACAGGGAGTCGGTAGAAGTTCCCATAACTGGTATTACAATGTTAGCTTGCTTTCGGGTTGTGGTTTTGAATGTTTGTGATAAAGTACTGTAGAAGATAAAATGTTCTTGGATTGGCATCCTGTCACATTTATTTAAATTTAAATATTAATTATTAAACTTTAAAAATAATAATAATAATAATTACATTTAGTGTTCTTCACAGAAACAAACAAAACTCTGAGATAACTGTTCATTTATTTAAAAAGTTTTTAAAATTTTTAAATAATAATAAAAAAGTTTCTCCATTTTAACCTCTTAAAATCGAGGAAGCCTCATGACTCCATCCGTCCAATCGCTGCCAAGATCCACAAATATGATCCTGATGGTGGCGCTAGAGGAACAGTCGAGGGATCATCAAAGTCATTAGGATTCATCCTCAGGGGAGTATGAACGACTGCACTAAAGCTCATGGCAAAAAGCTGAAATGTATTTCAGCATATGCAGTATTTAAGCACAATATCACCTAAATAAATACATTTTTATGTAGATTTTCAGCTGTTTTAATTGTGCATATTTCAACATTTGAGCAAATTTACCGCAAACAAAATGAGACACAGATTTTGTCTTTTTAATGAGCTGAAATGTATTTAGTTTTTATCAACAAAAGAGCAGAGTTTAAAGACAAAGTCAGGAATCTATTTTCACTATCGTCAAGCTCACAGTGCAAACATACAGAATAGCTGGCAAAGGAGAGATGATGTTATATGATGATGTATCGAGTGACGCTGTGAATGTACTGTAGGTGTGGTGTTACAAACTCAGCTGGGACAATATTTGAACACCCTCTCATTGTGCTTGTAACTGGATCTGGAACCACATTGTTCTTTCAATGTCCTAAAGCAATGTGATCACAGCTGTGTCCGTTAAAACACAAATATAAAGCAACTTTTTAAAAACTTTTCTACCATAAACTAACAGATTTTAAATCATGTTGATGCTACACTCACTTGTAAACAGGTGAATGGTGTCTCTGTCATTCGTACATCTGTTCTCTCGCACTACCAACTATTTAACTATTGATTTTGGTGAAACTGGATCATATTTTATGGAGAAAATGTTTTCTGGTTTTCCCTCTGATCAACTCTCTCTGATTTACAGAGTTTCCTGATGGACAGTGAAGTAAACTGCTGCCAACTGTAGCTGCTGTTAACTCAATTTGTTAGCCGGGCTGCCCGGACTGTGAGCTCAGACCCCTGAGAGCGTTTTTGGACCAGAGAGCGGAGCCGGTGTTGTGCCAGAACAGGAGCTAAGTGAGCGGACGATGTAACTGGGCTCAGCAGCCTCTTTGGACATAATGACAGAGGAGAAAAGACCAAAGGGGACATTCCATATTTACCACAGTGGTATTACACTCTGAAACTGGGGGTGCTAAATCAGAAAAATACCAATTTCTACACAATATTGCTTTAACAGAATTAAACAAATGACATCAAAACAACCTGAAGTGAAGCCAAAACAATTAAACAAATGACATCAAAACAACCTGAAGTGAAGCCAAAACATCTCAAAAACTGTTTCTACAACTGTCAAAGTCATGCATTGAACTGTATTTTCTTAATGTTTGTCCAATGTACCTCTATCACAAATTGCACAATATCAAAATGTTTGTATGTCAAATGGATTTTAATAAACATTGTTACATACAGTCAATGTGCTTTCCATTTTTATACATCCACAGTCCATGAAGCAAAAAGACACATCTGTAGTAAAGTGTGTGAGGACCTCTGGTGGACAGATAAGGAAAGAACAGCAGCAGCAGCAGTTTGAGAACAAATCCTTTTTTATAAAGAAACAAAGCTGGAATAACATGAAACAAATCTGAAAAACATTTAATAAAAAAATATATGTATAAAATATATTATATGTTTCTCCTCTTTGGCCATTCAAACGCTGCAGGAGCAACAAACAAAAAAATGTCACTAAAATGTTTTTAAAAAAACACGACAGAATAAATACATAACATACAACATACATAACAGCAACATGTCAACAGTGTGGCATTGCAGGCAGCCATCAGTGCATGTATAACACCATTAATGTGTTTAAAGAGCCACTTTCAGTGTTCACAGGACGTTCTGAGAAGCATTTTGTTCTTTGTGAGATACAAAGAGCCACGTGTGCACAGTGAAAAAGGCCGTAACAGTAATTTGGTACAGCCCAAGTCACATCTTTGGAGTTTAATAAAGATAATTTGTTATAGCTTTGGCTTTAGTCCTCGTCTTGAGGATCATCTACTGGCTGTTCACACGGTCACAACCGATGTCGGCTCCTGCAAAGTTGTTTCTTGGCCATGTGGAAGCATTGCTGGTTTCTCTGTTGAATAATAAAACAGTTGGCCCGATCACAAATCATTACAAATGGTCCAACAATATATTAAACGGCTCAGAACCAGTAAAGAGATTTCTCTGAAAGCATTTATGCCTGTAAAAGTTCAGATATAAAACACTTTAAAGGAACAATATGTAACATATTTACTGGATTAAATCATAAAATGAGAGAGATTAAGGAAATAGCTAAACTGAAGTGCTGGCTTCTTGACTAGATTACTCATCCAGAAGATTTGTTTGTGTTGTGTCCATGTTGATGCTCTGGGTTGCCAGATATGAAACAAATTTGAAGTTAATGAAGAGGATCAACAAATTTAACGTTTTCCCTCCCTTAAAAAGCTCCAGGACCAGAAGCACAGGTTAATATTAGATATAAAGTCATGAATGTTTTTTGATGAAAACCCTGAAATATACATCATAATGTTGAGGTTTATGTT
This sequence comes from Larimichthys crocea, assembly GCF_000972845.2. Lineage (NCBI taxonomy): Eukaryota > Metazoa > Chordata > Actinopteri > Sciaenidae > Larimichthys > Larimichthys crocea. Next base: position 6,782,082 of record NC_040029.1, on the reverse strand, counting down.
TTTTTTTCACAGTGTTGCCACCTGGTTTCCCCTTTAATATAAAAAATAAGAATTATTTTGAAAATTACTGCAGGAGGCGGATGCTGTTTTCACCGTAGTGTCGGTAGGTAAGACTGGCCAGGTCATGGTGATTTTTCCACGTATAAATACATCGATTATTTCCCTTATAAAGTTTCCAAAGTTGAATTCAAGTATTGAAATCACGACACAATTAGCATCAGTAAAGGAGCCAGAGAAGGAGGCTGCTTTCCGAGGGAAGTGAGCCGTAAAGTCCGTAAGCGGGTCTGACCAAATTACTGATCCTATATTGCACTTGTTTTGCCCTTGTGAAGGTTCAGTGTCTTCAATCTGGCAACCAGCATGAGTTTTGAGTCTGGGCAGGGGATACCAATCTCCAGTATTTTGAATTTGGACTGCAGTACTCACTTCTAACGGCTAGATGTCAGTGTTATACATGAAGTTATGGAGTTACATGTTAAAATTTTGAATAAAAAAATCTGCATGTGGATTTTACCTGGCGTTGTCGCTTCAGCATCTACTCCTGTATTAAAGATGAACAAATGTATGTTGTAACTCAGTTAGATAATCCAGCATCAATCATCATGTTTTGTTTTGTAATTCTGGATTATTTGATAGACTGTAATTGCGACAGAATGAAAGTCGTCATCAGGTGAAAACACACCCTGGTTTGAATAGAAGGAATGTCCTTAATCACTGCTGTAGATGTTTCATCATCGAGGACTTCCCGTTTCAGACTTGTGCAACACTTGTGGGTAACAAGTCCACAATAGTGTGTGCAAACTAACTCATGAATTCAGTATAATGTCACCTAAGAGTCAGTCCCTCAGCTGTGGCTACAACTTTGTTTACATTTTGCCACATTTAAACCATTTAAAGTTGCTGAATAAGCTATTAGCAGTTCCTATTTGCAATATCATCATAAACATGCAGAGAAAAATGTAAAATTGTGTTGCTGCACCTACAGTCTCTGCAGCACAGATAAAGGCTTGCCCAGTCTTGTCCTTTTAAATATTGAACTTCTACTTCTACCACTTTTCACAACCTTCCTGTTTGATCCAGGTGAAAGGCTACTTGTTACCCACAAAACTGCATCTATCACCGGATTCATCTGATACAGAGGAAAACTTAAAAACAGGACGGATCTCAAGGTAACTCACAGTTTGAGGGGTGAAAGATTCCTTGTGATTTCTTACCTTTTCTACATTTGTGTGTCAACCATATCAACAGTATCAACACCAATATAATCACTGCACACAGTGTGAAGAAGATGATCAATGTATAACTTCCTACAGAAAAAAAGAATAAATAAAGCAAATGGTTAAAAAGTAATGCACTCTGAGTCATGTCCTATAGTCTTGAAACTTCTGTTAGATCATGATTTTAACTGTTTTAATACCATTCATACACTCACGAGTGTAGAAGGGGTTGGGGACTGATTCACTACCCATCAAGCCGACTGGGTTATGCAAATAACAGGAGAACAGTGGCTCTGTCTCGTCCTGGAAATTGAGTAAAAGATAATATTAGTTATGAGTTCATGAAGCATATTCTTGCGCAATATGCTCACGATTTCAGTGGTGCTGAAGGATTCGAGGGCAAAACACCATTTAGTGTGTCTTCAAGTCATTTGAATTATCTTGTATGCGTAGCACAAACGGAAATTATCATATAAACATAAACATAAAAATGCCCATGCAGACTCTGACATGATTTATCTGCTTTATCCAACATTAATCCTGTTTGTACCTTTGTTATAATGTGCTTATTGTGGAAAAACCACATCATGTCGCTAGCCCCCCACCCAAAGGTGATTGGTTCGGCATCTGAGGTGTTGCCTTCACAGGTGAAAACACAGTAGGTCATCTGAGGGTCACACCACGTGGAGACGGAGGGTCTAGAGACGCGAGCTGATGGACAAAGGAACAAACATCATTTGACGTCATGAGCGAACAACCCCCCTATGTCAGCCAAATTACAACAACAGTCCTCCACTTACAGATAACCAGCAGTTGGATCGGCTTGGTGACTTGGTTGTTGATCTCCACTGTGTAGTTGCCGCTGTCGTTTCGAGTCAATCCCGTGATTGTCAGCTCTCCAGTGGAAGTATTCAGCACCCCGCGAACTGGATAAATGATTAAATTTAGCTTCTTCTTGCAATATATTTGAATATTTAGGGATAATCTGTGCAGTAATGTACAATATACTAATTAATGTGACAATACATAGACTAGACTCATCGAATTTGGTTATCCCTTAAAAACCCAAATTAAAACCCTTAATATATCACAACCCATTAATTGTATCTATTAATTCAGTCCAAATCTGTGTTAAACAAATCTGTGTTAATCAGAAACATTTAAATGTGTACATTTTAAGAAGATAATTCTATTTAATATTCATATTTAATTTGATTATCTGCTTGGTTTAAAAGCTTTTAAGGGCTAAAACTATCTATTTACAGTATAAGTTAAAATGATCTTTATTTTTTAATTAAAGTGGACCAACATAAACCAAAATCCCACTCTTAATAACTTATAAAGGTGATAATTTGATACATTACAGAGATTTACCTCTTGGGTCTAAGGATTTTCACCCATTAAAACACTTAAATCCATACAGAACACCTTTTAATGTACTACAATTCATTAATTTAGCACTAACCTGGGATTAACCTATCAAAATACCAGAATATTAATCCCTTAAAATTGCATCCAACTTTAACAACCCTTTAAACTGACAATTTAATTTATTCATTAAGGTATTAATTAGGATTAAGGTGCTTGGTGTGTTTTCAGGGGTTAAATTAAGAGTGTTTTAGAAGAAACATGACATGTTAAACTCGAGTAAAGGTGTCTGAATGTACCTTTAAATTGCTCGTAAGAGTAAGTCTGGTTTCCATCCCACTGCATGGCGACATCAGGCCCGTATCTCCACGTTATGTTGGTGATGGGATTAACCGCAGAGCCTGGTCTGAGGACAACCTTTTCTCCTACTGCCTCATAGATCGGTCTGCCTGCAAAAAACAACAACAACAACACAATATTATCATATTTAATAAAATGTTTCTTTGATTATGGATAAAAAACTTCTTAATTAATATTGACTTATGATCATAAAGTCCTGCCTATATATTAACCCGTCAGTAATAATAATGTCATGATATAAAATGTCGGTTAATAGTATAACAATTATTCTGCATTATTTGATAGTTTAAGTACATTTTGCTGCTAATACTTACCGCTGTGTTAATGTGTGCTGGCATACATGTTGAGTTCACACACTTTTACATGAAACTATATATTTTATATCACACAGACATTAAACTTGTTATGTAATACTTACCGGACTTGGCTGTCACTTGAGTTAAGGACAGAAAGACAAATAAGCCCAGCACGAACAGACGCATCCTCTTTCCGGTAGATCTGTTTTAAATATTTAGAAACGTACACAGAGGATATAAAAAATATGAAAAGTCCGAAGCAGCAGAGGGCGAAGTGGTAGCAGAGATACGGGACAGAAACTAAAGTGGAGGAAAGAAAGAGATCCTCCATTTATACTCACCAGGTGTGTGCAGCGACAACTCCTATTGGATGAGGAGAAAGGCTGCGGCGTTTCCTTTCAATTTTTTTTAAAACATTCTATTTCCTTTTTTTTTTAGCTTCTGAGACCAAACGGAAAGTTTAGGACAGGATCAGAAGAATAAATAAATAAATAAATAAATGTAACGAGTGTGGTTGCCCGGCAACGCGTCCCAGGACCTGTGTAGCCGGCGGATAGCTTAATCTTTAACTACACAAACCAACACTTAGAGTTTTAAAAAATATTATTTATTTGCCTTCTTAGACCAAACGAGAAGTTAAGGACTGGAGCAGAATAAATAAATAAAAAATATTTTTTTAAACGGTAAAAGTTGTGGTTGCCTGGCAACCGTTCCCAGAGCCTGAGTTGCTAACTAGCTGTTAGCGAAAGTTAAGTTTGCTTCATAGTTATATTATTTTCACATTCATATTTTAATAAAGTTAAGTTAGCTTCATATTTAGCTGAAGTATAACCTCGAGTCAACTAAAGACAAATTAATTGAAAATGAACAAAAATATAATAAATAATTAAATAATCCATTAAAAAACAAAACAAAAGGCTGTGGTTGCCTGGCAACCGTCCAGAGCCAGGCTCTTTGTCTTATGGAGTGAACTTTACAGCCCTATACAAACTTCACACACAGACAAACAAAAGAACAGACTTTTAATGTTAAAGACTTCTTTCTTAATGTCAATAATAATAATATACTATGAATTGGAACATATTCGGCATAGGTAAAACGTTGCATGACAATTTAGCATATATCAATCACAAAGCACCCCCCCATATATATATAATTTATTTATACATAAAAATAAGAACCAACTGCACGGTAAATCTTAATAATTTTATTGTCTTTGTTCTCATGATTTTACAAATATGATACTTCTGCAATTCAACTTTAACTGTGCAACACAATGGCATTATGGACTGTTAAACTTGACATCCCGAGGGACGTCTGTGAACTCCAGGGAGCTGTGAATCCTGCAGACCAAAGCGCCTTTCATTTTATTTTCATTTTTTAGTGACATCCTATGAGTGTTATGAAGAGTGTTACATCTATCATGCCCAGCCTGTTCTCTGTCCGCAGGATTCACTAGCAGCTTACATGTGATTTTTATCCACCACTGACGTAATGACGGCTAATGTCATTAAAAAAAAGGAGGAGAGGGAGGAAGCCGGGTCCCTCCCATCCCCTCCTTCCCCTCAGATCTCCTCGGACGTGGGCTTGGATTAAGTTGTACAGTCTCTTTGGATGAGGCTGGTGGTACCTGGTCAGAGCTGCAGGGCTGCTTGTCTTTTTAAGAATGGGTGATCTCGCCACAAAGGTTTTTTTTGGGACACCAGTACAGATAAGAACAATGGCATGCAAGACTCACATACAGACCCACTTTGTTATTATTTCTTTGTTTTTTTTTTGTTTTTTAATAGAAAATAAAGATTCTGACATAAGTACAAGCACTGAGCCCCTCGCAAACACCCAACAGCCAAGCGTATTGGAAACTTTTACGGAGGACGAACGACGCCTAAACCGACGGCGTTTAAGAAGTATCGGGGGCTTGCGACGGTTAAAACCATTTCAACACAACAGCTGGCTTCTTTTCATATTCAATAAGTCCTTTTTTTGAGGACATAATACATCTCACATTTATAATATTTCTTCTTCTACACCTTTTTTTTTAAACTACAAATGTATGTGCTTTTTGATTTAAAACAATTCAGGGGGAAAAAGAAAAAATAAAGATTTGTAGTTCAACGGCACTTCCACCCACCCCCCCCACGCTTGAGTCGGCCAATTTATTGCAAATGAAGTGATGACCTGTGGACAGCAACACACACTTCAATATGGCACAAGCATCTTAGAAATGACCTAAATGCATCGTTGTAGTTGTCGTTGTTGTTGTGGGTGAATATCAAAAACCAAACCACACCATATCTAAAAATATTAAGACATTAATCGTCAGTAGAGCAGAAAAGATTTTTTTTTTCCTCGTCGAAACATGCAGTCTGCCGCTCTGCAAGCAAAACTCAATTCTGGGCCCTTTAATAATAAAACGCCGGAAATAAAAAAAAGAAAGTCTTGAATGCGTATGAACACTGCAAATGATTAGCCTCTCCAGTCGAGCTAATATTCTTCTATTATTCATGACAGGAGCTGCAGAGTAAGACTTCAAAATCCAGGTCGTTGTGCAGTCGAGGGTCTCGCTTTCCCCTCTTTCTTTATTCAAGGGCTGGATGACGATTCCTTCTCTCGTTAAAAAAAATGCACACTGGCCGGCAAAGTGAAGCGCATAGTAGTGACTGGACGTGATCCAGGTTGTGTGGCGTGAAAAAAATCTAATTAACTTTCCGTTTCCTTTCCTTTCAGACGTCTTCTCGGACCCACTTTTTATCTCTAGCTTTCGTGTTTCACCTTAAGACATTTGATGTGCTTATCCTAGCGAATGTCAGCTTTGGCACACTCCCCCACCCCGCTGAGGTACCTAACCAAATACTTTGTCAAGTACGGAAACTAGTGTTTGTTTGTCCCCCCCACCCCCACCCCCCTGCTGAGGATATTGTTGTTGCATTATACTTTAGTATTTCTCTCTAAAATGTCTCTGGAGTGTTAAGGAGAAAAATCTACACATGAAGGCAATCTCCTCCAGCCCTTTCTCCGAGACGGAAACGCTCTCGGCGGCCTCCGTCTACCTGCTCCACCATTTATCCCACTACTAAATCCAAATAAATATTGTTAAAATAAGGGCAAATTGGTAACACAAAGCAAAAATAAAAAGAAGCAAAATCAAAATCAATGTAGTGGCCTCGTAATGTAACAAAAAAACTGAACAAATCCATCACCGCTCGGTTCTCCTCAGTCAAATAAAGAAAAGAAAGAAATATTACAGGGAAGGATATATCTAGAGTAGTGGTTGTTTTACAATGGCGCCTATGTCGAGAGAGCGACTGGGCATCAGTTTGTCAACTTCTTTAAAAACTGCTTCCTCTTCTCTCTCTTTTCGCCCAGAGGTGATCATGCTCTGTCTGATCAAAGTCTTTGACCTTTAACCCTCCCCTCCCCTTTCCCTTCCCCATCAAAATGCTCCTCCCTCATCCGCTCAGAGTTGGAGGGGATTGTTCAGTCGGCGTAGTGCATGATGGACTCGACGTAGTTGCCAGGGAAAAGGCCCGTGGTCCCGTTCATCACACCCTCGTACCAGCCGTCGTCGTTCTTCTTGATCACGTAGATGATGGCGCCTTCCTGGAATGACAGCTCGTCCTCCTTGTCGCGAGCGTAGTCGTAGATGGCGACCACTGCGAGGAGATAAACTTCATGTTAAACTCTCAAAGAGGAGATCTCAAAGCTTCTAAATATGTCTCAGAGCCAAGCCTGACCTTTCTCCAGGTAGCTGCGTGGAGCCCACGGCGGGTCCTCTTCGGCATACGGGTCGCTGTACTCCACCACCGCCGACTCTTCTTCATCCTCATCGTCCTCGTAGTCCTCCGGCGGAGGAGGAGGTGGTGTGGGCTCCTCAAACACCGGCTCCTCTGCGGGTGGAGGCGGAGGCGGCACGTCTGAGACTACAAATAGTTTTCAGGCAGGCGGGGGAAGAAAAATAGGACCAATTAGAGCCGAAAAAAGAGGCACAAAGACGACTGCATTAGTCAGGGACGGACTGGTTTTATCATGCAGAAGGTGAAAGGAACAGAAGCAGTCCATGTTGGATGCATTTAGACGCTGCAGTCTGTGCGTTTTATTCATCCCGGATACTGAACTGTAGGAACAGTACATCCAAACAGTCGTGACATGACGGGAGCAAAATGTGCACACACAACGTGCAGGAACTTTCCCCAGAGATGCACAAAAAGACACAGAAACATGATCATGAACAAACACACAACATGCTTCATTTTTTATATCATGCTTTATGTTCCTTCATGATTTTTACGAGTAGTCAACTCCCAACGTTTGCTGCTGCAGGGACTAGTAGTCGTCTCCCACTTAGCCAGGATTCAAGAACTGAACAGCTATTAATGGTGAGTGTTTTTATAAATTTGTCTGTATATTGAACACCTGCTAAGCCACAGTCACCCGACTGTGGCTTAGCAGGTGTTCAATATATAGAGATATAGAGACATCAGAAAGTATGGACAGACGACTAAAACATTGTTGGTTCTGGTCTTCTCGTGGGATTTAAATCTTAACATGTCCATGTTGTTTTCCAGGTGACAGCACATCCCTGACCCAGCTGATGTTGGAAGTTGATCACTTGTTTATATTCCACCAAAAAACGATGAATACTGTTGAGGAGAGGACTTAAAAACGACTGGCGTTCATGCAGGAGGGGGGGCGAGGCGCTAAAAACCACTTACTGGTCTCCTGAACTCGGGCCACAAAGCCCATCAGAGGCAGCTGAGGGGTGATCTGCATGGAGGGGGGAGGGGGCGCGAGCGGGCCGGCTATCACCAAACAGTATCAGTACACAAGAGATGGAGGAGGACGGACATGAGGACAGCAAAGACATGAGAGGTTAGAATAAACAAGAGGAGCACAGAAGAGAGTTTGAGAACAGTTGCGTCATGTGAAGACCTGAGAAATCATCATGTTTCTTCCCACCTGGAGCAACGGAATCACAAGACGCAGGACAGGACAACTGTTTAATACTAATTAATCAAAAATAGTCAAAATATTCACTGATTAATCAGAAATAATACAAGCAGCCTGTCACAACTTCCCAGAGCGCAAGTTAACGTCTTAATTTATGATCATAAAACAAAGGAAAGTAGAAAAACATCACATTTGAGAAGCTGAAGCAAATAATCTGCTAATTAATTAGATTTTGATTGAGTAATCACTAAAGTTGATTAATTTAGACTCAAACTGACTGGATATTAATTCAAAATTTATTCACTTTAGGTTGAAGAAGATGAAGATACATTTCTTTGTGACCGTTGGTTAATTATGTAAATTTGGAAAAACACACTTTGCTCTTAGTCAGAAAATGAGTGTCGTCTGTTAAAGTCAAGTATTAATATCAGTCATCGACTAACGAGCTGCAGTTTCCTGTCAAAATGTCAAATAAAAGAAATATTCAAACAGCTGCTAACTGTCTAGAAACTGACGTCTTACAGGAGAGTGATCATTAAAACACCAATAAAATAATGATACTTCAGCACCTCAAATAGTAGCACACCACCTCATCAAAGTATTTAATACTTTGAGCTTGGAGGAGAAAGTCAAACTGATTGACAGAAATTTAAATTTAGTTTGGTAAAAAATGATCAAAATTATTGAGGTATTTGTTTTAAATGCCAAGAATTCATTGGTTCTAGCTTCATAAATGTGATTAGCTTTTATTTTATTCATTAAGGATCATAACATCTTAACATTCTGATCAGATAAAACAAGAATTATAAGATGTGTCAACTTGAGCTCTGAGAACTCATGAAGATTTTCTTTTTAACCATTTTCTACAATTAGCTGCAGCTCTAAATGACTTTACACAAGTCTGAAGGACACACCACAAACATCATTTGAATACCAATGAATACACACTTGTATTCCAGAAATAAACTAATGATACAGATCACAGGTATGGCACTGAAACGAGGCAGCTGGAGAGAAAAAAAATCTGCAAAGAGCAGTGAAGAGGAGAATGCTGGTGAAAACAGCTGAGCTGATGTGAATCGACAGAACACAAAAGCAGACTTTTCATAAAAGATGCAGAAACACAACAGAGAGAGTCGGACTGTAAAATCTGAAGGCTTGGAGAGAAGCTGGACTCTCTGTGTCAAAAAAAAACAAACATTTAAAATTAAGAGAACATAATTATGAATCTTTTAAAAAACGTTGCTGCTCTTTGAACTGTTTAAGGATGATTTCTGATCTCTTATTAACAGCTCTGGTTCTCACGAGCAAATTGTGCTTGGTAGAAAGAAAGCAAAGCGAAACTCAATGCAAAAATGTGATTTTGCACCACATCTTTATTTATTTATTCATAAATATGAACAGTTTGTGCTTCAATCACTTAAACTCTCTTTTTAGAATCAATAAAACTTAAAATTACCAAAAGATTTATGGTTCTGAATGTGTTAATAATCGATCACATGTACAGTCAGCGTTACCTTGGTTCTGGGCAAAGTGCGGTCCACCGTTGAGCTGGCTCTGGTTGTGGGCCACGTTGGGCTGACCGGTGACCGACGAGGGTCGGCGGTACGGCAGCGAGCCTCCCACCTGCTGGTTCTGGGGCGGCTGTGCCGGGCGGTTCATGCTGTAGAACTGGGGAGCACCTAAGAGGAGACGACAGCAGAGGGCAGCAGAGAGTCATTTAACAGGGCGGGAGGTTTATTTTTCAACCCTCTGGAGTCCTGAACACTGAAGTTAATATACTGTAGCCTTTGAAGCTTCAAACCTTTATTCTGTCACATGGAGGCTTTTTTTTATTAATGGTCATAAAAAAATAGGTGAATATTTGATCGTTTTAAGCTACTAACGAGAAAATTCAAGTTTTTATGCTTCAAACTGTCACAAAACAGCATTTAAGTTTAAAAGTGACATTAACTTACTTTTCTATGACTATGCAGACTAAATACAAACAAACATAGCAAGAAACAAACTATTTTTGAACAATAGGTTACTAATTGGATTGTCTTCTTTCACTTTAAAATCCATATGTGGTAAAATACTTTTAAAATGTCTATAATTCATCAATATTAACATTTGGATAATAGTGCAGCACCGCACATGAACTGATAAACACAATATACAGGCAGAGAATGTAAAAAGAACGGCAAATAAATACACATGAATTCACAGAGCAAGCATTTCACCACACAGCTCATGCATTATACACCAGAACTACATCATCATCATCATCATCAACACAGACGCAGGCGGCTGAGGAGAAGCTGTGAAGGACGAAGAGCAGCAGTGGAAAATGGAAAGTCTGAGGTAGGTGGCAGAAGAGCTGCACACTGGCCAGACTTTTGATAAATATTATGAACTGACGTGCTTGACAATGACCTTTTTCTGTATTCAGCATTGTTCTGATGTGTGCAGCCTTTAGAGAGATTTCTGAATATAAAGCAAGAGACTGTCTGTATCTGAGAGCTTAATCTACCTTCTTAAGTGTTACAACCTAGAACACAAAATTAAATTCAAATGTACGATGAATCTCTGAGCCTCTGTGAATTACTTGGAGCAATCCAAAGTAGATTGTAAACTCCAAATAAACTCCTTGGTGCAATGGAGCCAGTTGTAATGTTGTAAACTCAAATCGGCGACTTTAAACATGTAGTTTGGTTCATTTGGTCGGATTATGAGCAAATGGATCTTGGAATAATTTAGCTTGAAGCTCATTTGCAGCCAAAGAAGGAGAAAATTGAGACTACATTTTATGTTTTAAATGAGGTACAAAGGGGGGCAGTTTGTGGTGGATTAAAGGATCAAATACAGAACTCTCACCCAAGAGATCAGCGTTTGAGTCCTGTACAGTTTGGTTATATTTGGTCAACAAAACTACTTGTTTAGGGTCAGGACTAAAATAATAAGCCAACATTGACGTTTTCTGCCTGAAAGGCATGGAAAGCAAAGTTCTAGGGTCACTACCTAAAGTGACATTGTAACAGTACCACCAGGAGATCATGGGGGGATATTTATTGTGCTGTCATTACGTTTTACCTACTTTTTACTGAGCAACAAACTGCAGACGGATTTGTCAATTTATGCCAAATCTCTTTGTTTTCAGAGAACAAAAACTGCACCAGAGTCCACTTGGAAATGAACCATGATCCCCCTTTTCAGGTACAAACTAGGCAAAAGAAACCGAACCAACTTGGACCAGCTGTTACCTGAAGTTTAAATCCTAGATACCTCGCTCATCATGTTTGCTGGGACTTGACAGAAATCCAACAAGACTTCAACACTTAGCTTGACGGATTTCTGAGCAGTCAACAGGCAGAGCAAGCGGACAACATGATGACATGCCGGTGGATGAACATATCTGGGAGGATGCACGTCAACGGGGAGGTGGGATGGAGGGGGAGTGCAGAGGAGCGGGGTGAGCTTCTCCCACCGGGTTACACTCACCTTGTGCGGGGTTGCCGTAAGGAGTGGGGCCTGTGCCGGTGGGGGCCGCAGAGGCAGGGAGCTGGGGAGGGGGCGGGGGTACAGGCGGGATCTCTACAGGGGGGTTAGGGGGCTGTGGGGGGCCGTCTAGGGCAGAAGTGGGGGGTCCAGGTGTGGTAGCAGTGTTGGGGGTAGGTTTAGCTGGGTTGGATGGGGCGGGGACTGAAACTGAGGTGAGGATTGAAGAGGTAAGAGGTAAAAAAAGGTAAGGAAGGAGAGAAAAGATAGGTGAGGGAGGTCAAGACAAGATCGTGAGAAGGGAGGAAAGGATTCCAGTAGACACATCCTCATTTCACAACTAATCTCACACCTAAATCATGCAGGAGCCCTGGATACTAGAGAAAGATTAGTAAAGTTAGTCACACACACACACAGATCCTGAAATCAGACGCTCGTGGAGGAAACAGGAAGCAGGTGTTACCTGGGAAGGCGTTGGGCGGGGCTGGAGTCGGCACGGCGATGGGCACTCCCACGCTGCCACTGCCGCTGTTCTCTCGGCTGCTGCTGCGGCTGCTGCTGGGGTGGCTGCCTCCGCTGCTCCCACTGCTGGTGGTGAGTAGGGCAGCAAACACAGTCAGACCACAGGCGCTCAAACACACTCAGTCAGTCACATCGTCGTACACTCAGACTACACCGGGCTGGCTAAATTCTTTTTCACAAAAAGCTTCGATCTGAAAATGTGTAATATTTTATCTACCTAAATATGTAATCTTTCAACCAAACAGAGCCACAGGAACTAAAGTCAGGAACTAAAGAGCATAAGATTTTGGGTTCCATCGCATCTCATTTATTTAATACTTGTGTTTCTACTCTGATATTTGAATAAATGAATGAATATAGACGTGGCAAGTTTGTTTTACTTGTTTTCTCGTTCTCCGCTCCATCTTTCTTTTGTTCGCACATGCTTTTAGCTCATTTGCAACCTAGATGTGTTTTTAACATCAATAAACACAAGAAGAAATGTCATTTTTTTTGTCTTAATATTGATACTAGTTGCAGAATCGGCCCTTGCAGTGAATCACTGCAATCCAGTTGTAGTTGGGACTTTTTTTGCACTATGGTGCATGACAGAGGAAGTGAATTAAAATTTTTATCCAACACTTGATGGAGTCACCTTTAAGATGCAACAATCATTAAAATGTGGGGATATTGCTGCATACTTTCAGGAAAACGTTGGTCTTTTTTACTAGTTTCGTACTTGTTTTTACAGTTAAAAAGTACCAGAGAAAGTTCACTTTCTCACCCGTGGGTAATTCATTTATAAAGTGTGCTCGGTGCTCGCCCAGTTTCAACATCAAAAAGTTGTAGGGTTGACCATCTAATGCGCATTTTGGTTGAACCGACACATTTACTCCCACAGGGAGGTGTCTGAGTTCCTGAAATAGTTCCTGGGCCTTTTGAACAAAGTCCCGTGACGGGCCAATACACATTATTTATTTTACTACTTTATAATCCTGCCTTGTATTCCAGCACTGCGTGTGCAACCAGTCTAGGATAATACAGTCGAGGTGAGCTGCGTTCAGCAAGCTGAAGTCTTACAGAGTTATTGTGAAGCCAGGAAACAGATTATTAATGTGGCACCCTCAAGAGCATTGATGTGTTAGCGTGGAGCTGTTATGCCTTTGAAATGACTATGTCACAGTGACAAAAAAAAAAAAAGAAAGAAAAAAAGCAGCTGGACGCTTCACCAAGAACACATGACACAGGTGACGCAGCAGCGACACAAGACAAAGACAAAGATAACGACACGCTGTAAAAGCAGGAAGCGTCAAGACACATGGGGGCAGACCTTTCTTTTGGTACGACAGAAGAGAGCGCATGGTTTGAGAGATGAAGAAAAATGAGCTGTGGATGGAGCGGTGCAGATAAAGACTCGTGCTGAGAGGAGAGTCGGGGGAAAGTTATCTCGTCTATTTCCGGACCAGAAATATTAAAAACATTTGGCCAACAGATGGGGCGCGATGACGACACTTTCCATGTTGTTTTCCTCCCTCAAAAAACCACATGCTTTTACTTCTGTCATGGCAGACGGGAACCTATGAATATCTCCCCGTGTTTGGGACGAAAGGGCCTCTCGTCTTGGGAGATGAGCTGACATTAGGGTGACAGGACTGAGGTGGCGACGCTGCCTATTACCTGTATCTAGCCGTGCTAAATACAGCTCTGAATCTCTGCCAAGCCCTTATTTCTTTGCAGGTGAGGGGTTTTGAAATAAACTGTTAATCTGGGCTTTCCCTGGGAGATCAAAGGTCAAACTTGAAAGTTTAAGTGAGGAAAGAAGAAGGGGAGAGGCATGTTGGCTCGCTTTATAATTGTAAGAGAGGAGAAGAAAAGGGGAGGAGGTAGAGGAAAAAAGGGGCGTGTTTAAGAAGTGTAGAGAGGCATGCTGGGAAGGGGGAGAGGGGTACCTGTACGTGCGATTCCTCTGATTAACGGATGCAGTGCGTGCAGGGCTCTGCTGGGGGTGCGCCATGTTGCGCGTCGGGCTCGAGACGTAGTCGTTAGGGACAACGGGTGGACGCACCGGCTCAAGCGTCCTATAGGGGGAGTGGCGCCTGCGAGAGGGTCAGGAGGACAGGAGTCGAAGGGGGGAAGGAGAGGGAAGGAGGGAGGGAGGAGGGGGCATCCACAGAGAAGTTTAGGGGAAGGGGGGAGGAGGAGAGCAAGAAACAAGTGCAAACTTAAAAAAATGGGGTATGACAGGTGGTGAACATCGAGGTCGGCTGGGGTGGATCCACAGGTGTTGTCGGGCAGAGACAGGACAGGAAGCTAGCGCTGCTGTCGGCTAAAAATGACACTTTGATAAGATGAACACCGCTTGTTCACTCGCTACATCCCAAAAGATGTATCAGGCTTTTGAGGACGATATTGACATTTCATATTTGTTAAATTTATTTGTTTACTAAAGAATTATAAGATGAATTTTACAGCCGTGAAATAAAACTCGTCAGTACTCTCTTTGCCATTTCTGGCAAAAACTCAGAAATCCTCAACTTTGCCACATTCATGTTTTATTCTGCTCCGAATTAACCATGAGACACTCATCCAGCTGTTAAGCACATTTTATGCCAAAGGGATAAAGGGATTAAATGATTTTTTTTTTTTTTAAAAAGGTATTTTATCATATTTTACCTTGATGTATTCACATTTATACTTTGGTAGATGCTGATGCAGTAGCTTTGACATGAGTTTATTAGAGAGTCACATTGTCTGAGATAAAAGAGACACTTTGGGGATGGCAAATCAAATTTCTTTTGGACAGACGTGTGTTTTGAGCTTAGCTTTTGACCCTGAAAGACCCTCTCAAGACCATCAGAGTGACTGTTGGTTTGAATTTAATTCTCTCCGAGGACGACTGTGAACTCCTGTTGACATATCCTGAATTAAAAACCTACAAATTCATTAAATAAAACTATAGAAAGTGTCTTTCTATCCGACAGCAGTGTTATGCTGATTATGTCCTCAGTTTGAAAGTGGGGAGAAATAAAAAAAAAAACCCATAAAGCCTGAGATTTATTGATTTAGGCCTGGAAAGATGTACTGGCATGTAAATTTCCCAGCTGACACAGAGGGGTGACCCATCTCTGAGCACTGTTGCTATGGCAAAACGTTGCTATGAGGAATATGGGGCAGCCAGGAGTGGGCGGGCTGGGTCACAAACACACAACTGAAAGAAAATTTGAAAAACAAACTAAGAGGAAGTTGAACAACAGAAGAGAAACAATAAATTAAAAACCACAAGTAAGATGTCCGCCCGTAGCCACAAGCTGCGGCAGGAGGTGCATCATGGGAGGGTTGGAGCTGTGGTTGATCGACATGCGTCTTGAAGGGACAGAGACACACACATACACAAATTGACAGACACACACACACACACACCTCTGATGGTCAATATGAAGGAGTGGACACAATCATTCAGACGGACACAAAGGGGCTGACAAACACACACATTTTTACACACACAGAAACACACAACAGCACTGGACGCCCAGGAAGGTCCCAGAGGTGACAAGAACACAACGTTTATGTGCTGAACTAGGAGAGTCCCTGTGGGATAAGAGATACCTTCAACAGTCAGACACACACGCACACACACAACAGAAAACATCAGAAACATCTCCGTCTTGCAGACAAAGTATAAGAACACCATGAACATCATTAACACAGAAACACTATCAGGGTGAGAAATTACCCCACACACGACTGACGGAATGATAACTATCATGGCTGATGAAGAGGTCGCACTTTAAGAAAATACTCAAGAAAACCCAATCATTATTTTATCAAGTCAGCCAGGAAGGGCAACACAGTAAATTTCAACCAAAAACACCTTTTGAAAACAACTTTGCCATTTCTGTATAGTGGTTTCTTGATTTTATTTAATGGGCCAACATAGTCAGCAATTCTGAAGAACTAAAACTGGCCATGTTGATGTATCGGTCAGGCTGTAACCTTGATCGAACACTGAAAATATACTTAGTCTTAGTATTTCGTTGCGCTTGAAAAGTGAAGACTGAACATGATCCATCTGATAGCTGCTGGAAATTTCCCACCCTGATAAGTGCTGCCATCAAGAACAGTTGAGTTTCTGGCGGTGACCTTTGTGGTAACCTTCCTCCCGTGCCTTGGCATTAGACAAATGCCAATAAAAGGTTGAAGACTGGGAGATGTGAGAGCTCACCACCTGTACAAAGGTCTGCTGAACTTCTGGCTCAGTTGCACCAGAAGGGGCTTTCCTGAACCAATTACACCGCTTCTTTGTATTTTATCAAACTGCTTGCTGAAATTTGACAGCTTCATGTTTCAAGAGCCGCTCAGTAAAATGTCAAATGCTTTCAACTTGAAGGAGCACGCTGGCTCTGTGTGTAGTACTGTTAATGTTTGTATTGTCATCTCACTGCAGGAAGCGTTGCTTTCAAAAGTGAACTTTCTGAATGGACTTTGCATGCTGTCGGCCTCCCGCTGTCCACACACATGCGAGTCAGGTTGCCTGGAGACTCAGCGCTGACCACAAATGTAGATGTGCCGACAAGCTGCTTTCACATCAGACTGTTCAGACATCATCTGTTCCACTTAATGCAAGAACTGTTTGGAAGTGCCCATGAAGGTACAAACCTCTCTGCACATTTGTGTCCTGCTGTGTAATAAAACACTTGTGTGTCATATAAACTCAAGAAGGGAAGTCAGCCAGGAAGGGCAATCGAGGAAACGTTTATTCTGGGAGTATCTAATTTTTCTGAAGTATGCAACTCTGAAACTGAATAGAGACTCGACATGGGAGAGTGCATAAAAAATAGGTATTAACACTGGGATCTTTTAAGATCACCGTTTGAGCAGATGTTCACTGACTGAAGTCCAAATTTAGCTGTGGCTTCTTTTATTAATAAATTTACATTTGGAACTATACCTACTCCTATTATAGAAAAATCAAGTACAGCTTTACTCCCTGGGTCCCCAATTTATGTTTTTTCCCAACAAAAGTTAGTTTGAAGACACAAATATTGAGTATATGCATGTTCCAGCCTTATATACAGAGGAGGAACAAACATGTTTAGATGATGACTGAATGAATCAAACTGTCTGGTGCTTGAAGTATGTGCTACTACTGCAGCTATAATAGATATATTCGGATACATCTGAAGTGCCAATTCAGAAAAAAAGCTCCTTAAAGACAGTTGAAATCATAAAAGTGCAAAATTCCAGCATGGAGTTTGATGTGAAAATCTTTTCTGCATTAAGAGAGAAGTTTCTTAAAAAGAAGAGGAGAATCCCAACCCTGCCTCACCAGCACAGATGAAAAGCTAAAACAAAGATTTCCACTGAAAGGCATCTGACACCACCCCAAGAACACTGATTAAATAAAGGAGGTAAGGGAGTGATGATGAAACTGGGAGCAACCAGGTCCATCTGAAGGGCTCCGTGGTAACTTTCCCAAAGCTACGCTCAACCTCTGACAAGTCTGTGTCTCTAACGTCCATGTGAACACGCTGTTGCCACCGTTACATACCCAAGGGTGCCTTTCCCCGACATGGGTGGGCTGGGGGGCTTCTGTGTAGGGGGGTTGGTGCGAGGGAGTCCACCTCCTCCTCCTGCCTTCATGTTCTGAGCGCTGGCCTACAGGAGGAGAACATGTGTTAACCAAAGAACTTCTGAGACATTAAAACATATAAATGAAAACTTTCACAACATACTCCTGCCTTTAAAAATTAAGTATTTAGCATCTTGACAACTATATTTATTCACTTTCTTGCTGAGTTACAGGAGAGCATCGATATACCACTATCATGATCAATATGAATCTGGAGCCATGAGGCTTAGCTTAGCATAAAGACTGGAAGCAGAGGGAAACGGCTAGCCTGGCAAAAGGTAACAAAATCTACCTACCAGCAGCTCGAAAGCTCACTAATTAACACGTTATATCTTGCTTAGTTGATCAAAGATTTTCCCGATACGGATTGCGGCTCATTCAGAGTTTGAGGCCATACTTGACACTGTGGATCCCAACAGGGACGGCAACGTGTTGTTGCAGCAATATATGGCCCACCCTACGTCGCTAAAGAAGAGCTCTACTAGAAGTTGACCAAGTAGGAGAAGATTAATAACTTGAAGCCATACCTTGACAGAAAAGGCGGCGAGCTGCTCTCGGCTTTCGACTTTGTCGAATTCACCTGCTCGCTTTTAGTGGACTGTTCCTTTATTGTTTTTTTTTTACAGTTTTTCACAACAAAAGATTAGATATAATATCTAATCAGTGAGCTTTAGAGGTGCTGGTGTGCAGTGTTACCAATGAATGGAGCCAAGCTAGACCTCGAGGCAACCTAGATAAGAAAGCAAATCATCTACCTAATCCTTCAACAGCAATCAAACTCAAAAAATAAACCCTGTCACAGCAAAACTCTGAAACCACTCCGAAACCAGAAAAAAACACCACCCTCATTTGAGGCTTTTACTTTGAAAGTCTTACCTTAAACCTTTGCAACCACTACGGTTGAATATAAAGATAAAAGTTAGGCAAGCAGAAAGAAGAAGAAAGCAGAGAATTAGTGTGTGGAGGAGGAGAAGCAAACAATTATTCATGCAAGTGGTACATATAGACGTGGTTAGATTCAGGAAACAATGGCTCAGTGTTAAAATCTGAAGAATTTGTTCTTTGAGACCTTTGTAAGATTTGATTTTTCTGGAAAACAAGCTTGTCTTTGTTGAAAAAAAGCTGGTGGGAGACTGGCTTTCCAAGATCAGCCACTTTTGTTAAATGAAATGTTTCCGCGGGGACCTGTTAGCAGCAGCAGGTGACAGATCTACATCAACAGGGAGCATTTTTAGATGAATTTATATCCTCAGTTCCCATCCTGGTGAAAAGCATTGATTTTTTTCTTATGTTACTTGTCACTGAAACCCAATCGTGTTTGTTTGACCTCTAAAAGTCCTTTCCATTATATTACCTGCAGTAAATATCCCATGTTAACACAACTACAATTCATTTTTGTGGATTCAAACTTCTTACAGGCACTTTCTAAGGTCTCGTCACTGTTAGAGCCTAAAATAACACCCTAAATATAAGTAATTATTCATTTAACTTATTTTTAGAGGCCTGAAGAGGTAAAACGAAACACAAAATAAGTTAAAAAGGTAGAATAGCAAACAGCTTTAATGTTGTCTACCAAATTATTTCTAAACCTCGGGAAACTGCTGCTCTAAAGCTAATTTAAAAGACTGTTTTCCCAGCCACCCTGGAGTAAAAACATCTGTTTCTCTTATAAATACCAACAGAGCTTAATTAATGCCTTTCCAATTTCCACTGGCAGCAGTGATTCATTCACACAATTAAGTCTAATTCATAAAATTATGGGGGGAAAAGAACAAAATGACCACCTTGACTCCGTGGCCCATGTCGTCAAGCATGCTGTAGTCGATGGGCTTGCGAATGTAGCGCACAGGCCTCTCGGGATTGGCCGGGGCGATGATCTTGTGTGTGCGGGATGTGTTCTTGTTGGTGGTGAGGATGCCAATCTCCCGCCGGGCGACCTTCTCTTTGTGGATGTCCACCGTCTAAAAGACAAGATGACAGCGTCCTCATGATGAGCGAGAGACGTTTCTGAGACAGAACCATAACCACGTACAAAATCTTTAACTTCATCCAAGTCGTCAGATCAATGCAAAAAGATTTATTTTAATGCAGCCTGCAGCTTTAACAAGCCCCTACACATTTGCCTGCACTGCAGATATACTGAATTATACATCACAAGTGTAAACCCACCGTGACGTCGGCTGTGAACAGTTTTAAAGACTCATGTTTGGCATTATGGATGTTGCCATCTTGTTTTGTTTTTTTTTGGAGCCAGAAGTGACATTATTTGGTCGAGAGTGTGGAGCTGGTGGATGACGTACTGCGAGTTGAGCTGCACTGCTTAGTCAGACTGACAGGGAATAACCTGTCAATCACAAGGTAGCCACGCCCGAAAGCATACTCTGCTCTAAATGGGACCATAATTTACAAAATGAACATCACACTGGCAGCTGTGGTTGCACAAATTTTACCATGTCTGTCATTTCCCCTTAAAATGCTGTGTAAATAAAGCTTTTAAAACACAATCAGGTTTTATGGTCTTTTACTGTCATGGTACTTACAAAGTGCGACTTATAGGGAGAGACTGAGACCAATCTCTGTTTACTGAGGTCATAAATTATGGGTCATTTTTTATATAAGACTCGATACAAAATGACCTTAGTGCTGCAGCCACCTGTTGGCCATTAGAAACACATCATATCATCACATTTTAAGGAGTTATGTTGAACTAAGCAACGTTACAAACAACTTCATCATGCATTTGGCATCACATCTCCGCCCATCTGGTGACTTATCCAGTATTCACTCTCCTTTTAGCTCTGGTTTTGGTGTCTCCATACTCCTGGGGGAATCTTTGTCTGTGGTTTGCTGCTGAGCAGGTAGGGTACAGCAAGTTTTCTGGGCTTTTTTTTTTTTTTTTTACCTGAAAACTCGCTATAAAGCTGCAGATTCAGGTGATAATTCTCTGACGGTTGATCTCTACAGGTTCACACTGTCATTTGATATGCTAGATGTTATTACAAAAATATATATTCTAACGGTTTTAAGCAAGTAAATCTTGATATCTTGCTAGTTTGTGTGATACTTAAGTGTCAGCTGCCGACCTGTGAGATGTGGTTGATGGAGGACTCCATGCGGCGGAGCTGCGACGCCTGGATGTCGAGCATCTGCAGGACATTGTTGGCCAGCGTGTTGATCAGGTAGGCTACGCTGGCCAGAGACTGGGTGGTGTAGTTCTTGGTCTCCTCCAGCGCTCTCTGCTTGTCTGGAGACTAAACGAGAGAGAAGAGAGAGAGATATTTGACTTTTAAATAAGGTATTAAGGCATTTTGTTAGGTGTAAAGGAAGCAGTCTGTCCAGAGAGTGATGAGGGTGAAACATAAGCTTGTTTTGTGCAGCAACAGTTTGAAATTATAGTGTTCAGTGTTTCAGAAAGACATCCTGACATCACATTTCTAACACAGTTAAACCTCTGTTCCAGATAAGGCAATTAAAGAAAAGTTTTAAAGTCAATTATTTCCTGCAGACTGTGATGATGATTAACTTCCAATATTTCCACGATTCATTAAGCCGATAAATTGTCAGAAAAACCTGCCACAATCACAATTTACTGCCACTGCTTGAAGAATTATGTTAACAATTAATCGATTATCAAATTTGTTGCAGCTTTTTTGCTCTCATCAGCTCATAAAGTGAAGCATCCATCCATTTTCTGTCGTTTATCCAGAGTCAGGTCGCAGTGGCAGCCGGTTTATCAGGGCATTCCAGACGTTTCTCTCACCAGTAACTCCTCCTGGGGGATGCCGAGGCATTCCCAGGCTAGATGGACTATGTGTTCCCTCCAGCGGGTTCTGGGTGTGCCTCGGGGTCTTGTCCCAGTTGGGCAAACATTCAAAAAAGGGTGCCCGAGGTCCATCATAATTAAATGTTGAACCACCTCAGCTGGCTCCTTTCGACATGAAGGAGCAGCAGCTCTACTCCGAGCTCCCTCCGGATGTCCGAGGTCCTCACCAAGGCTGCGGTGGAGGAGGACAAAGGGCTCATTCCAGCGACTTTTATCTACGATCTCATTCTTTCGGTCACTACCCAAAGCTCGTGACAATCTTCCTCGATACAACATCCACAGTACTGCCGACGCCGCACCAACCCGCCTGTCCATCTCTTGCGCCACTTTCTCATCACTCACTTCATCTCTGATCTGCCTTTGGGTACATTTGAAAGAGTTAAAACTACTGACTTACTTCATCGTGACACAATGCTAACTGTAAACATGTGACAAGGTTGCGTTGATTCAGAATATCTAAAGTAAATTTCATCCGTGTAGCACAAGACACAAAGAGGGAGAATCCACAAGCAGAACAGTTACACGTCTAAAAAATTAAAACCAGAGTGCATTTTGTGGCAGCAGTGCTGCTTCAAAAGATTTCTGTGCCAAAAACTTTGATACAGCTGCAGCCAGCGTGAAAGGAGTCTTCTGAGGGAGCCGGTCGGGCCGTGGGCAGAGAGCGTGGGCACGTCAGCAGGATCATCAAAGGGCAGATGGATCGGCTAATGTTTCTGCTGGGAAACTGGGTTCCTCAGTGACATGGCATGTTTTCACAGCATGCGAGGCTGTAGTTGTAACAGAGAACGACTGCTGTATTATTTAAATAAAAGGAAGTCATGTTTCAAGCAAAAGAAATGCCAAAAATTCCTTTTAAAATAAACCACTCCTTATGCCACTCCTCCCTCCTGGAGTTTGAGCATGAGCAGTAGGGTTTGTTATAAAGTCATCTTAGCATTTTAATTGCATAATTAAAAAGAACTCAACCAAGCAGCAACCTCTGTGGCAAAAAACTGCAGTTCCTCAAACAGCCACTTGAGGCTGGCTCTAGAAGTGAGTCAGTCTCCATAAGCCTCCATGTTAAAATGTCCAACTTCACAGCAGAAATAAACATGTTTACAGCCTGGTACAATAAACTGTTTTGGTCTCTATAGCTAATTTCCCCGTTCATGACAATTTTTTTTAGAACTTCACAACTCAAATTATATTAAGGCTTAAAGTTATGCAGAATTAACAGCATGGATGCTTTGACTGACAAGTGCCACTGCAGATGGCTTGTTTGAGCACCCAGGCGTCATTCAGCCCGCAGATGATCCTCATCTTTCTCCATTTTTAGATTTACAGAGTTCGGAAACCTATCGGTGACGTCATGCAAACACTGTACCTTCTTTATACTGTCAGTGTTCGCAACCCTAAAACAAAACCAACCACTATCTATTTTACAAACCGAGCATGCACGTTCCTCTGTGTACATATCACAGCAGGAGATTGATTACAACTCACTCGAGGTCACAGCAGCCTTTGGGGTCATGATTGGATATTGACTGCTTTAAGTGATTTCATTTAAACGCTTCAATTTAAAATTTACAGCCGTGCTGCGAGAAGCAAGGAGGACTTTGTATTTGTGTTGCAAACTAAAAATATTAACAACATGGCAAACGTAAATAAGAAAATGGTCATGCTTAGATTGTAGTTCACTTCCATTAAACAGAATAAATTTGCCGCGACGAGAGGCAGCACAACAAAGCTACAAGCAGGGGTATCCCCGGCAGTTGAAACAGCAGCATCCACAGTGATAATACATGTATTCCCTTTCATGTGAAACAGAGCGTGCTCCTGATGCAAGATTCATTTCTGGAGGAATTACAAAGTGCGATCCGATCCGACAAATCATCGGGTGCAGCGTGCAAACAAACAGAACCAGCTGAGGGAGTGTGGAGGGTGCAGCACCGCTGCTGGAGTATGAAGACGAACAGGTTATGTGGCAAAAGTCAGGAGTGGAGCTATGGCTGCTACCTGCAGGGCAGGAACGAGACATATTGATCCACAGGCCACACTAAACAGACTGGTGATGCAATGTTTTGGAGGATGCATGTACCACAGCAACATGAAGACTGAAATTTCACCCTCTAAACAGGCGAATTGGGTGACACACTTTGCATGTTTGGGGTCAATTAGTTTGTTGTGTCCACCAGCCTTTCTAAAATGTAAAAGACGATGGAGGGAACATGATTCACGATGACTGCAGCACCTAAAACTGACAGAGGAAACACTGAATTATGTCACTGATAATTTAATATTGATCTGACGCATCTGAGGTCAGTATTGACCCTGATACCGACCCAGCAGACCATATCAGTGTGTTCCTGTTGATAATTATTAGTTTACCAAATTAAAAAAGGCTCTGAGACTTGGTAGATTTTAAAACAGCACTAATCATGTATGAGGCAAAAAATGAATTACTACCAAAAAGTGTCAAAAAGTTGTTTAAATGAGAGTTGATATAACTTGAGAGGAATATGCATGTTTAAGTAACCACATTTAATCACTGGATTTCTGTTAAAAGGGTGGATTTATGGAAGAGTTGCAGAAAAGTGTGGCAAAATCTTTTAATCTTTCTTTAATTACGGATTAATCTGTTGATTATTTTCTTAAGTCTGGTCCACAAAATGTGAGAAAACGGTGAAAAATGTTGATCAGAACATTTCCCAAAGCGACGAACTCAAATGTTTTGTCCACAAACCAAAGTTATGCGTGTATGTGTAGTCTGGTTAACCACCTGTCAATCAAACATGGTTAATTCTGCATAAGTTTAAGCCTTAATATAATTCGAATAGATGAGTTCTATAAAAATTCACCCTCAGTACAGTTGTCATGAACGGGGAAATTAGCTATAGAGACCAAAACTGTTTTTTGTACCAGGCTGTAAACATGTTTATTTCTGCTGTGAAGTTGGACATTTTAACATGAGGACTTATGGAGTGACTCACTTCTGGAGCCAGCCTCAAGTGGATGTTTGAGGGCCTGCAGTTTTTGGCACTCACAGCCACGAAGGTTGCCACTTCATTCATGATGGAAAATCATGAATGCTGATGCATGATGATTTCATGCCATGTTACTAGCTGAAAATGTTAGTGTGACATTTTTACGAAATACATCCAACATTCATTTCTGGTCCTGGTACAAGCCTCTGAATCTGACACAACTGTTTCTCTTTAAAAGAAACAAGCCAGCATACTCCTCCAGTAACTGTGGGAACACAAATTAACTCCAGGAAAATAGTTTACAGTGAAAACAAGGGTGGAGTTTGAGCTCACAGACCTGTCGCATGTTGAATTACAACAGGAAAACAAATCAAATATTGACACTACCCTGGCCACATCAGCTTTGTATCTGAAGAATTCATCAAACACTCTCACGAAAACCAACAAACAAGCTCAACAAGTGTCCATTCCTACATGACTAATCTTGTACAAAACCCGGCTTAAACACAGACAAGGCAGGGCGAAGAGAGGTGCAGTATCCCAATAAACATCCCTCCGACAAATACTTCTATCCAGCTGATCTATAAGTGGCAATACCAATCTGACAGCAGCTGGGAAAACATTGCAGGGTGAGAAGAATCCAGGGCAACCTGCCAGACAGCAAGCTGCCAACATCCAAGGTCCGCCGCCGCCGCCTCCTCCTCCTCCTCTTTCACAGGGGCAACCTGTCAGACCTGATCAGCCATGTTCATCAAGGATGTCAGATTTCAGCATCACACCTTGTCAAAACCTCTCAGCGCTAACACTGTGGTCCCAAATTTCAACCTCTGTGTGAAAACAGGGGGGAAAAGTGTGGAGAGAGACGAGGCTCAGGTAACCAGAAAAAAAAGCTTAAAAAGTGAGATCACACCTGCAGAATAGTACACACACACACACACACACACACACACACACATATATATATATATATATATAAAATGCAAGTTAACCACATCTTTTATAGAAAATGTTGACTCGGAGACTCATCTTTCTAAAGCATAAATAACACTATGATTTAAGATTAAAAATAATAGCTGTACATGCTTTTAAATTGAGCATTTTCAGGGTGTTAAAAAAAAGCCACAATTCAAGATTATGTAGCAGCCCAGCATCATAAATCAGAGGTTGTTAATCTATCTGTCAACCAGTTCTTATTGGGAGATTAATCCGGTTTGACATCACGACCCGCATCTCCAACTAGTGCGTGATCACCTGGCTGCTGTAGAGGCGGTGATTGATCCCACAGGGAGCCGAGAAATTGATTTTCACGGCGGCTGTTTGGTTATTTAGCCAACCGTGGGTTGGTGGAGCTAACTGGGCTACCTAGCTGGGCTAACGCGATAGTTCACGATGGATGAACAAGTCACACACACACACACACATACACTGTTTTATCGATGGACATTTGACCCCACACACACCGTTGGCACCTTTTGGTGTTGACACAGCAGGAGAATTGATAACTTGTGGGTCAGTTGTCTGATAAAAACGCCCTAACGGTCGGTTGTTTTTGCTTTAGCCGAGCCGTTAGCAACAGCTAGCCTAGCACCGCCGTGGTGTCGCCTAGTGATGCCCGTCAAAAAAAAAAAAAAAACTACACCGCCCTTTCTCCGCCACATACGCCACCCTACCTGGACATAGTTGCTCTCGCAGTACTCCGCGACTCTTTCCAAATTGGTGAAACTGTCTAATAGTGCGCTTCGTCCTGCTGGGATCTCCTCTTCCAGAAGCATTTGTAGCTCCGCCATTTTCACATCTTTAGCGGAGCGGAGCGCCGAGTGACTGTGTGTGTGTGTGTGTGTGTGTGTGGAGAGGGGACTCACATGCGCCCCCCTCGGCTGTGTGTGGTACTGCAGGGGCTCTCCCAACAGCAGCTGGTGGTGGTGGAGGAGAGCAGGAGTTCCCAAAAATTAATAATGTTTCTAACAGAAATGCATTAAAGCAGACTCCCATGTGGTATTATACTTTTGTGGTTATGTGGTGTCCAAAACAGACCCTTAAATGCATGTAATAGGTTTACTCTAGTGTACTGTTTTATTAGTTTTACACTAGCTCAATGCATTAAATACTCGTAATAAAACACAAGACTGTATTTATCCCCTTAGGGTGAGAGCAGCAGGCTCAGCTCTGGTAGAGGATGTTGAAACTTGCCCAAAGGCTCTTCAAAAGCACAGATACAAGCCTCTTTTGTATTGAAACCGGATGTAATACCACCATTCATCACTAATACAAGCTCTTTATTTGATGAACAAAATGACACACACACACAGAGAATCCTCACACATATTTAATAATATGTATGATGTTTAAGAAAGGGAAACTAATTACCACGTGGGTTATATCAATAGACAAACAAGCCACATGGCATGGGGAATTTTGACTCAAGGCAAGTTGTACAGGGGATTAATTATACAAAAACATTTGGCAGCATAAATTGTTTTAATCTATTAAACCGCCACATTTTGGACCTTTAACAGATGGAGTCTTTCAACAAGTGCAAATCTGACCTGAGGACAGAACAGGTACTGAAGTGCTTAAGGCCTCAGATTACTGTACAGTAAAAAAAACCTTTGATTGTGGACAAAAGGTTGTAAAAAACTAAAAAAGGAGTCTTTGAGAAGAATGCAAATTAAGAGTTTAATCCCAAAAAGGCAGGCGTTAACGTGGCTGCTAAAAAATGAAATACTTTGCTGGTAATTATTTGAACAAATGTATCATTTTTCTCTCTGCAGTGGTTTTAAGAACTAGTTCTAGTTTCTTTTGCTGACGGTGATCCAGGTTTCGTCCTTAGGTGTTGCTACCAGCTCGGATCGGACCTCCACAACCTGTTCCTTCAACCGGTGAAGCTTTAGCTGCCGCACCAACGTGCTGAGCAGGACAGTAGCTACGGTGTAGGCGAACCTGTCACAGAAACAAAGAAATAGGACTGTTTTTGATAGGATTGGACTGCATTTACTATTTTTTAATGTTAATCGTTGTGTCTTTACCTGAGCTCTGGGCATGTTTGATTTCCTGAGAATCCGAGCAGACAGAAGCTCTTCCTGACCGATTCCTCCTCAAATCGATCTGGGTCAAACCTGAGGGACGTCACAGCAAACACAAAAACAAACAAAATCAGAAAGTGGATAGTCAATCAATAGTCTAAACCTGAAAGAAAAACTAATTCCTGTGCTACTTAAGAGAGCAACATCCTACAATACCCAAAATGCCCTCTGATGAATTGCCAGAAAAAGAGAGTGACCTTGTTGCATACAGCTGTGAGAGTTGACAGACATGCTTGAAGCTGTAAGATAAATACTAATGTCCACATGCTAACAGCTATATTATATAGTGCGTTACGCTTTCATTAGCAACGTATGTAAAGTGTACCTGTACGGGGCACTCCAGGTGTCAGAGTCTTGCAGGACCACTCCCAAAGCGTAGATGACCAAAGTCTGAAATAAAAAATAGCTACATAAAACACACGTGCACCTTTTTGAATGTTTTGTTTATTCTGGTCTTCTGTAACACACTTTTTTTCTTTATTTATTCTGAGGAGTTTCTGTTTCAGGGACACCCTGATCACATTCACAGCTACACATTCACTCCTGGAAACTGTCCAGTACAACCACAGTGTGATCACCACGGAGCAGCTCCACTGGAGCAAGGGCAGTGGTTGTAAATGACAGAGGGGGAAGCACTTTTTTTTACTTTGCCCCATTTATCTGGGGGATTGAACCACTGACATGAAAGGTCATGGTATGCGTGACGTTACACACAGGTTTCTGAAGAGCCGATTTGAAGCTCAAAATCTCTGGCTCAGACTGCTGCCATATTTGTAGTCTCTACCGACTCTCGGCTTGTCTAAGAATCAGCAAAGATGTGGATAATCTGTTTTTTGTACCAGGCTTTAACATGTTTATTTCTGCTGTGAAGTTGGGACATTTTAACATGGAGACCTATGGAGACTGACTCACTTCTGGAGCCAGCCTCAAGTGGACGTTTGAGGAACTGCAGTTGTTGACACTTCCGCATTGGGTTAACTTCACAGCCACACAGATTGCCACTTTGGTTTACCCTGGTTTCTCTAACCTTTAGGCTACCACTGCCTCAATCTCAGAACTGAAGCCTCTCGGGCCAACGGCAAAGGTTTCAGGGCTTACAGTGTAGCCAGTGGATATCCAGTAAACACATATCCATCGCATTTCTGCTCATCTCTATGGACAGATTTCGACATATGGACGCAGATAACTTAGTTTCTCAATTAGAAGTTTGTACAGATGGTTTAATTACTGTAACTTTATTGGTGAAACCAAAAGAAAATCACCATTGTTTCTCTCTACAGTAATCTGTGTGACTGTCTGGCTGTTATAATCTCACACACAGGAAGCCACAGACAGGAGGAAACCAGATACCTCTTTGGGGATGACGTGTTGATCGACTTTGCCCTCCACTTCCTGAAGCCGAGCCGCGACAGGGGTCAGCTTGGCAGTCCTCACCGTCTCGTTGAGGACCTGCTGGCAGTATCTTAACCGAGAACAGAAATATGATAAGATCGAGGTTATTGAACACACAAACCACGCCTGGATGAAATCATGACCTTGAGTTATTCCACACATCAGTAACAGAATACATCATCTTCCCATGTTTCACTAACAGCATCTAGTCTGAGATATAGACTGAGATTTTACACTTGATGGATTTAAAGCCAAGTCCAAAGGTCTCACCTGAGCTGAGGGATCTTGTCCAACGTAATTGGATCCGAACCCAAAACTGCATCCAGCTCCTGGTAAAGTTTATCCTGAACTTCCTCTGATGCAGACAGGAAGTGAAGTGCCCAAATACACACTGCCAAAACACACACAACACATTTAAAATTTTTGCATTCCGAGGATCAGTTTCATGATTTATAGACACATTAGTTAGTATTGGGCCGTTGCAAGGATCCGACAGTGTAATTTTAACATTTCCCCTCTTTTCAACCACAACAACAGAACAAGGTGATATTTAAGTAGTTTAAGTGACGTGGTGCTGAAACAATAAGTTGATTTAATTTAGAGACGAAACATCTGGCCCATTAATTGATTTGCTGCCAGAAAAATGAATGATAGTGATTTAAAAACTGATTAATCATGGAAGCAGAAATGTCAGACATTCTCTTGTTTATTCACATTCCTCCAATGTGAAGATTTGATCATAGTAAACTGAATATCGCTGGATTTCAAATGTTGGTTGGGCAAATCAAGACAGTTGAAGATTTCACCACGGTCTCCAGGAATATGTGATCTTGATTAATCAAGAAAACAACTGGGAGAATAATCATTAAAGGGGTTCATTTTTGGGGAATTTGTTGCTACATATCCAGCAGATGGATTCTTGACACAAGTCGGATGATCACCATACATCAATTTTCAGGAAGTATCAATAAGATATATTTGCACGATTAGCTCCTCAGTGTCTCATCCTCGTCATGAAGACGTAAAAAAAAAGGCTGTTGTCACAGTTCGTTAACCCTAAATAATCAGTTAACAGACAAAGAATAGATCACCACTTACAGTTAGCAGTGATGACGCATCCAGCCAAAGTGAAAACCATACAGTCCTCCATGATCTGAAACAAAAGTTCATTTCATCATTGAGCTGTCCTTTGAGAGTTTTAAACTACAACCTGTGACTCCTGCGGTATTTACCTGTCGTTCTGTGAGGCTGGACTGAAGAAGAGTGTCCACAAACACCGTCTGCTTCCTCTGGGCTTTTCTCGCCTTCGCCACAGACAGCAGCACTGACTCCATCTCTGACAGAGCTGAACAGTAGAAACACACAAAAATAAAAGACATTTTTAGCACAATACAGCAGCTGTCTGATGCTCACACTGAGGTTAGAGTTAAAAAGACTTCAGGCCCAAAATTAAGTCGCAGTAACAACTATTCTCGGCAGATAAATCAATAAAAGTCCCCTAAAACAGTGGCTGTGCATCTTACTCTCAGACTGTTTCTAGAAGTCACAGATGAAGTCTGAGCCTCTGCAAACTCTTTCTCCTGTTTCTCCACCGCCGAACAACTCCCACATGTCAACACACAGCACGTGTGAAGGGGCTAAATAAAGATCAACTTCAAATTCTTTAACATTTACTTTTTTTACTCACGTGACTGCATTCATCTCGTACTCCTCAACAGACTTTTATCCCTTACACTTACATATAATTCAACCGCTTCAATTGCAATTTGCAACGCAGTCACCTCATTCTCTTCAGTGTCAGTGCTTACACTTTAGCAGACATTATCTTTCAGGACTTCCTCTTCAAGATAAACCTATCATCTGCGCTTTGACAGTTCAAATCCTTTCAGTCCACGAAGGAGCACTGAAACTTCAAACTCTTTTCTAAACGTCCTTTCAAATCTTACACTTTGACTCAAACTTTAAATCTTCTCAGGACTTAGGTCTTCACCTCACACAGCAGGTGTAAAGGGGCTAGATGAGGAAAAACGAAGATCAAGCTAAAATAAACTCACTGGACTCAATAAGAACAGAGCCATGTGAGAAAACTCACTCACCCTTCTCATAATGTCCTTTCCTGCTGGAGCTTTTCTCAAGGGAGCCATCCAAGTAGCCTTTCCCAATTTCTGACCAGATCTGGGGGCGCCGGCATGAGTTAGAAGAAGAGAAAAACAAAATCAACTGCCCCATTTCAACAGAACTTTAAGAGGACAGATTTAGTTTTGTAGGACATTTCTAAGCCCGAAGGGACTAAAATCAGTCACGGCACTGGACCCAAAATGCAAGGACTTTCTTGTAGACATTAAACAAATATAGAAGAAGTAAAAAAAACAAAACACTTCTGACCCACAGGATTGGAGGTTAAAAGGTCAGAATCCAATGCACTAAAGCGACTGGGGTGTTGTCTCACCGCGTTGTGGTTCTTGCGGAAGGAGATGACCTCCGCATCATCTCTGAAGCTCTCGCCCAGAGCCAGCTGGGTGACAGTCTTCATGGCCAG
The DNA here is from genome assembly GCF_000972845.2 of Larimichthys crocea. Classification (NCBI taxonomy): domain Eukaryota; kingdom Metazoa; phylum Chordata; class Actinopteri; family Sciaenidae; genus Larimichthys; species Larimichthys crocea. The sequence goes on along the minus strand of NC_040029.1, from coordinate 6,750,487 downwards.
ACCTAACAGGTGGGCACACAGCGGGGTGTGTTGATCCTCCGGGAATGACTTCCACTTTTCCACCAGCTCCTCCACCAGCTAAGAAAAAACAGATGTCAGTGATAAGTTTGTAATAGTGAATATGTCTTTTCATCGGTGATACAAACCTTGAGCACAAGAGGGAAGTTGTTCTTCAGCGTGTTGTTGATGGCGCTCTCGTACATCTTTTTCCTTATCACAGTCTCGGAGGCCCCGCCTCCCATTCCCGACTGGTAACCTAGCAACGACTTCAGCATCGTCTCAAAGGAGTCAGCTGAGAAGAAGGAGACAAAAATAGAACAAGTCACGCCACTAGAGAGGAGTCTGTAAGATCTTGTAAATCAGTGCTGGTGTGCACGACGTACTGCTGTGGTTGGGGTTGATGTGTTGGCGTAGCTGCTGCACAGAGCCCAGGCTGACCCCCGGCCGGCTGCCGAACCAGAACGACGCCACAGACCCAAACTCCTGATGGAGACTGACGAGGAACTCGTGCAGACTGCCTTTGTTCACGATGTCCTGCAGGTTCCCATCCCTGAGAGAGCAGAAGTATAAATGATAGGACTTATACTGAATATAAATAAAACAAAAAGGTAAAAACGACAACTTACTTCTCATCTGTAGGATTGAGACCTGGGATGCCAGAGGCCCTTCTGGATGACTGAAAACATGATTAGAAATTTTTATTTGCTAAGAAAGAAACGAGAATTTAGGTCATGATCACTATATAAGCAGACAATGTGTACACCACCACCATCAAAACTTATGAAATTATGCTTGTAAATTCAGGAGAGAAAGGTCACGTATCTAAATATTACAACATATTGGTTGCAAATAGTCCTTGTATTGGTCTGGAAAGACTAACTTACATTCTTATAGTCTCAAACTAGATCATTAAAGGTCTAGTGTACTAAGTTTTAGCAGCACCCAGTGGTGTAATCGCTGCATTACAATCTCCTGACATCACCTTCGCCTACACACTGGACCTTTAATGTTTGTTTTCCTGATAAGTTGTCAGAAAGTAATAATACACTTTATTTTTCTGCCATTAAAATATATGATTTTGACAATACAGATATGTGTTCTGTCTACACTGACATCTACTATCTCCTCTAGTAAGCTGACAGGTTGCTTAGGCCTGTCCTAATTACAGCTTGAGCCCATAAGTTAGTAGTATTGAATCTCATTGCAAAATATGGCAATTTAATACTTCCTCAATTACAGGCAAACATACACATTAAGTAATATGATAGGTTTAAAGGTCTTCAGGTAAATTCGGCACATGAATGAGCCTCCACTTTGAAATATTTCACTTTAATTGCTAGTTTAGGTGAACAGGTTACAGAGCTCGTTAACGCCCACCGCTAACTCTTGAAGCTAAATATCGTTAAAATGGGTTAAATTGGATGCTTATTTGTGTTAGGTGTACCCCGAAGCGATGAAAATATTGTATATAAACCATCAAAGCTCTTAAATTATGTTATATGAGACGCTTTAGCTTGTCAATAAGCAACGGAATATTAAATACCGACTTTTTAAAGTGGACACTGGCGTGAGCTAAAGGCGCTAACTTGGAGCTAACTTGAAGCTAACCCCAAACTTGCAGCGACTTACCGGGTACAGATAGAGAACAGCGCCCACCAGGATGATGACAAACGTAACAGCGAAGATGGCAAAGTCCAGCATGACTTCTCGCTTTTAGTAGCACTTGCTTTTCGCTAACTTTTACTCATGGATACGTGGAGATTTGATAACAGGCGCCGTTACCACGTCAACAGGTACTGCACAGCCAAGGCTGCTACTGACTGTGATCGACTGCGCAGCCTGGATGGCAGACAGAGCTAACTAATGGAGCTCAGAAGTAACTGATGGATACTTTCTCTGACACTTCAACTGCTTTCATCCATTTTTTTATCGTTTCCACTTCAACTAAATTCAGATGTTTCATTTAAAATGGCACTGAAAGGCTGTCAGTGCTTATACCAACTGACATTTTAACTGCTTACAGTGCTTCCACTTCAGCTCCTTTTACAATCAACTGACATAACTGCATTCATCTATAGCACCTCCTCAACACACATTTCAACTGCTTTCATCACTTATACTTAAGTAATTCAACAGCTTTTAAGGACACGTAACTGATTTCACCATTTCTCTGACACTTCAACTGCTTTCATTCATTTTTTTTTATCGATTCCACTTCAACTAAATTCAGATATTTCATTTAAAATGGCATTGAAAGGCTGTCAGTGCTTATACCAACTGACATTTCAACTGCTTACATTGCTTCCACTTCAGCTCCTTTTACAATCAGCTGACATAACTGCATTCATCTATAGCTCCTCCTCAACACACATTTCAACTGCTTTCATCACTTATACTTAAGTAATTCAACAGCTTTCAATGACACGTAACTGATTTCACCCTTTCTCTGACACTTCAACTGCTTTCATCCATTTTTTTTATCGTTTTCCACTTCAACTAAATTCAGATATTTCATTTAAAATGGCATTTAAAGGCTGTCAGTGCTTATACCAACTGACATTTCAACTGCTTACAGTGCTTCCACTTCAGCTCCTTTTACAATCAGCTGACATAACTGCATTCATATATAGCTCCTCAACACACGTTTCAACTGCTTTCATCACTTACACTTAAGTAATTCAACAGCTTTCAATGACACGTAACCGATTTCACCTTTTCTCTAACACTTCAACTGCTTTAACTACATTTCGACTCACACTTCAACTTCTTTTCATCATTCCCAGTTAACCAATTCAATTCAGAAATATATATTTATAGAAACGAACATTTCAACTGCACGCAGCGTACACACTTCAGCACTTCCACTTTAACTTCTTTTACAATTAACTGACACATTTTAACTGCCTACTATACATTAAGTGCTTCTACTTCAGCTTATTTTACAATCAACTGATATAACTACATTCATCTCTTACTTCTCAACACACATTTCAACTGCTTTCATCACTTACACTTTAAATAATTCAACTGCTTTCAATAAAATGTAAGTTGCTTTAGCTGCCAAAACTTCAACTGCTTTTACCCGAGCACTTATTCAACGTTTTCATCTACTTCAAATGTTTCAACTGTGAATATTTTTTCGCAGCATGCCTCCTTTAACCATTTATAAAACTTTAATAAGCACTATGACATTATTTATTTATGACCAGTATAATTCTCTATGATTGTAATTACTTAAAGAAAGTATAATTAGAAAATTAAGTTAAGAAACAAACACAATTGTATTTTCAACAAAATTTATTAAACTTGATACTTTTTACAAAGATGCTGTTATAATAATAAAAATCTGGATGTCTCTGTGTGGACATACCATAGGACACATAAAATAAATATACTATTTCATCATCTCATCATCATATAATTTCTTTAAAAAGTAACAGAGGCGTTGTTGGATAAAACTCTGTATTTAAAAAGAGATTAGCTCATTGACAAAAATACAAAAATAATCTACAACAAACTGTTAAAATACAGTAAAAATGTGCAAAATGACATCAAGCTGTACGGTATGTGTCAGAGCAGATATACAGAATCAGGCGGTCATTTCTGATTTGTTGTCTGGTTTTGGAGGCTCCAGCTCCATGGCCATCAGATAACCTGAAAAAGAAGGACAAGATCATAAACGTTTGAAGGTTGAAATTTGATATTAAAGCAGTATTCAACACAGGCTGCTCTCTCTCACATTCAGTGTAGTCTCTCTCAGGTCGGATGGCAATGAAGATCCAGGCAAGCCCCACCAGCAGAGCAACCACCAGGTTGACTGTCACCCATGGAGGGAGAATCTGGTGCTCCAAACCCGGAGGCCTACAGAAGAAAAAGGAGAGTTTCAGGTATAATATCCAGGTTTTATAGTAGGATAGAGACATAAAATGACTGCAGCAAGCTCACCATAATGTCGTGTTGAAGGCCGGGTACAGGTTGATTCGATCGCTGGTCATCTGCTGGCTCAGAGAGAGCACCAATGCTGAGAAGTACACTGCATGAGAGCAAAATAACAAAGAGTGTGAAGTGAAACATCTGTTTGAGAGGGAAAGTTAATAATTCAACCAATGCAACAGCATTCGCCTTTTTCTGTTCAGTTCCTTTCAGTGGCTTACGCTTTGACTCACACTTTGAATTATTTCAGGATTCAGATCTTCACTGAATCAACAAAAAAAACCCCACAAACCCCTAAAAAAAAAACTCAGTGTGGACTCACAGAACGAGGCGAGAGCGACCGGGTCCAGTGTGATGAACTCACGCAGAGCCATGGAGCCTTTGGCGAGGTTCACCCTGAGAACACAAAGAGTTTACTCTGTAACAAACAAGCTGCGTTCCTCTTCGTACATTTACACGAAACAACATTTGCAGCTTCTCTGTGAGCTTTACCTGTCGAATGCAGCCACCGTGCTGATGGCCAGCAGCATGTAGAGCAGAGACTGGGAGGGGTAAGCCAGGCTGTGGTACTGCTCCAGCAGGTTGGACAGAGCGGTGAGCTGCTGCCCGGCTAACATGTACACCACCACCACGTTCCACACGGCGTAGCCCGCCAGGAAGCCGTGACAATACAGACCGAACACCCTGCAAAAGAGAGGAGAGAGAGTCAGCGAGGAAGGACCACATGCTCATTAATTTTTCAATTCAAACAAGATACATTTTGATCACCTAAAGCCTTCGTGCACTCTGATAGAAATGTCTCTGGTGGTCCAGAGCGGCTGAACGTGGTGGAAATCTGTCATGCTATCCATCTGGTCACTGGTCTTCTTCCAGTCTGAGCGCTCTGCAGCCTGGAAACGCTCTGCATGTGAACACACACAGATTTATGAACTCCAATCATCACGTTTAACACCTTTTAACGTCTTCTCCTTTTTTGTTACTCACTGTTCCTCTCTACAAAGACTTTCCCCACCGGCTGGCTCTGAAACTGCGGAGCCGTGAACAGGGAATGCTGGGGGATAGAAGTCGGTGTGTCTGTGATGATATCGTCCTCTTCTACGTCCAACTCGTCAGGAAGCTGCAATTCAGCAACCTTTGACTTCCTGAAATTACAAGAATAAAAGTTATAGAGAAAAACGAACACATACGATACTAGTAATAACAATAATCGTCATTTTCTTACTTCTTCTTTTTGAGTTTTTTGACCACGTCTTCGCCATCAGTGTTTTGATCTGCTGCATCTTCGTTAACCAGGTCAGCTCGGTCATCCTCGAGATCTGAAACTAAGAAGTGACACGTCGTTAGATCGTCTTCTTATGTCTTGTTTTCTTCCGATGATCGAAAAGCCTTGAAAATGCAGAAAATCAATGTCTGTTCTCAGTTTTTACCTATAGTGTCTGTTTTCTTTTTCTTCTTCCTCCTCTGCGGCGGTACGTCTGTCGACGTGTCAAAGGCAAGTTGCCGTCTGATCTCAGATCCTCTCTGGCTGCCTACGCCTCCCATTTCCATCCCCTGATCTAAACAGGAAACAACAGAAGCTTCTTATGTCATTAGTTCGCAGATATGTAGGAAAATCTTCTCACAAGTGACACAGCTTTTTAGCCACACAGTCTCCACTGACAAAACCAGTGATTTTACCTTGTGAATAATCATAAAACAACCACACCAGCTCTGGTTTGGTTGACATAAATTAAGTCACTGAGTTAACCAACCAACAGTTGAGCTTGTGTGAGTATTCATGTTTGGACGAACAAGCCCTTTAAATCCAGGTGAATTAAAGGTTTAAGGTATGTGGTGTACCGTTCATATCGTTGACTCCATTTGTCTCCTTTTTCACTCTCTTCTTCTTCCGTTTAGCCGCGGGTACTTCTCCTGTAAATGATGACAAAGAAAGCAAAGTCACATCAAACCCTCAGTACAAACATGAGACTTAAACATCACAAATATCCCAGTGTTTTTATTTTAAATCCTGACTCACCAGCTGTGTCCTGACTTCATGTTTCCACGACAGAGAAGACAAAAGAAGAAAAGTTTACTTTGACTGTTCAGAATAAAAGCGGCATTATATGACAGAAGCTAAGTCATACATTTACCTACCTCGGCATTGTGGGAAGTGACCGCTGTCCATGCTTGAAAGACAAGAAGAGAAGTCAGTTTTGTTCTTTATGAATCTATTCTGTCTCCACTACCAGCAACAGTAACAGACCCGACACTTAGCAGTTACAAACTGGACTGAAATGGTGTTAAGTCCCGTCAAACGTTGCATAAACACATTAACAAATTGGCTCTCCTGACAAACAACAAAGCTGGATGCAAAGGAAGACTTGGACGAACGTTGTGTCTTATCTTTTCAAGCTTACAGACGTCTTTCTGAACACAAGAGTGGAGTGAAGCTGCACGTAACATCCTGTTAAATCCTTGGCTAAATCTCACACGACTGGAGATTAGTGAGGGCAGAGGTCAAACCTTTTCACACTTGCATGTGTGAGTGAAATGACGTTTGTGTTGTTTAATGTATTTATGTGAGGCATTGTACAGACTGCCTTGTAAGAACAATAAAGTATCTATCTAGCACTTCAACGCGTAATATTTAAAGTACATTTTCCTGATTATACTATATTTTTACAGAGTATATTTACAGTGTGGGGTTTGTACTTTAAGTAAAGTATCTTTCTTATAGTTATAAATTAAATTATGTTCATTTAGGAGTTATGAAACTTGTAACAGGTGAGTGGGAGCCCTGCAAAACTTCCCTTTACAGGACAATGCAGTGTTAAATGATAATAATAGTTAATTTAACAGTAATTAAGAAGCTCTAATAACTCAAAGTAAATTTGTTTAGGCTAATAATAATTACAGAAGTTATATAGCCAACCTGTGGAAGAGGTGGGAGCTCTCTGGGTCTCATTTTCTGTAATGGAAACAGATTGTTAGCAATGTTTACAAGTGAAGCTAGCTCTATATAACGTTAAGTACGTAGCTAACTGAAAGATATAGTTATCACGAAGCAGCCTGGAGCCACTTAAGAGTTATCTAGTGTTAGATAGCACAAACAGCATTATGTACACCCAAATTAAGACATTAAAATTTTACTTTTACTGTCAAAATAACGTATAGCGATAGCGATAAAGCTAGCTACTGTAACGGAGTAACCAGTGTTTCGGTTCAAAGAGCGACCGTGTTTTTCAGTTCACTAGCCGAATGCTAACGGTGACCAGTTAACGGTTTTAACAGGGTAAGCCGATTGCTAACGGTCAGTTAACGGTCCTCGTAAATACCTGTTGTTATTTTTTCCCCATTAACGTTACGATATTAAAAAAAACAGCCGATTCATCTTTGTAGTCCTGTTTCAACAGCTGTTGTAACTATGACAACCACAGATGCGTACAGCTAACGGTCGCCATTTAACACGGTCACTCGTTAAACCGAAACACCGTTAGTTCATTTGGGAAATTAAATTACCTCTGAGCCTCCCGTATCCATATTTTCCAATTTCGCCGAACCCTGCGCTATTAAATATTTATCCACTCAAATCATTTTTAATTCAAAGTATATTATAACGACTATAACTGTTTAAAAGTGAGTAAACCTCTACTGTTGTTTATTTACTTTATTTACGCGCTGCAAGCTTAGAGCAGTTACCCGGATGTAGTTACGAGTAGCGCACTTCCGGCACCTTCAAAATAAAAGCTTACAAAATAAAAGTGGAGGCAGGGTAACAAAAGAGATGAATAACTCAAATGACTGTCAGAAGTGGTTTATTAATGTCACAAACAGGTACAAATATTAAATTATTGCTTTTCTTGCATTTTTTCTTACACATTGTCACATTTATTTTAATTAAATAAAGACACAAAGTGTAACTTTTTGTGTCAAACACAGCTGTTTCTTAATGTGTAATAATTTTTTTTGGCATGCAGTGACACAAATTCAGAAAACATTTTCGCATTAAACAAGAAACCACTTTATTTTCTAGTATGTAAACATCAGTTGGAGAGAGATTCTTTATTGCAGGTTTGTGAGAAGTGTGGGGAGCGGTCCTCTGTTGTGAAGATTTCTCTAAATTAAAGTTTCATGCATCTATAAGCGGTCTGTAATAACTAACACAGATATGCAGATATGGATTTGATGCTCTGCTTACTTCAGTGAATATGAAAATTTTGTTCTGAAGTTTGAAGAAGAAGCACTTAAGTTGAGGAGCACTTAACTGTCTTAGTACAAAGAAAAACCTCCAGCTGGATCCAAATTTAAACTTCTGACGTTAAATTTTTGAAACAGTTTCAAGGGATTTCTTTGAGCTTGAGTCCAGCTCCATCTTATCTTTTTGGGATTTGTGACTTGCAGAGCAGATCAAGCACACAAATATTAAGATGAAAGAAATCTTTCATGCTCTACTCGCCTAAAATGATATATATTTTTTTTGGTTTTTACAGTAAGAAAGCTGTAAAATGAGATTGCTGCCACGTTGATAGAGGTCCTCCATCTTCCCTCATGACTCAATGGTGGGTCGTATCCAACTGGCCGGTACCCACTGTGGCTCATCCTGCGCCTTCCTCATTGCCGTCAGCAGCTGTACACAGGAGTCCTCCAGATTGTCGTTGACGATCACATGGTCAAAGAACTGCCAGAAGTGGGACTCAATCTTTCGGGCAGCTTCTTCCATCTCCTGGAAGTCTTCCTCCTGTTTAAGGAAAAGTCCAGCTTTAGTTAGACTGAAATGTCATCACCCTGGTGTTAAATAACTAAACTGATGGCATCCAAAAGCAGGGCCACTATATCTGTATTGGATATATTTTTATAGTAACATGAACAATGTGAGTTCAACAACTTCCAAATAACAAGTTTACTTTGAATGGTCGGTTGACGTAGTAGTTGGTGATGAGGTACGAGTCCTGTCTGGTCTCCCTGAGCTGCTCCAGCAGTGGAGGCTTCACGTAGACGACGTAGGCCCGCAGTTCATGGGTCCTCACAGCCTGAATGGCCTAAACGGAGAGATTAAACAAAGATAGAAGTGACTAGAAGCACCACAGTTAGTGGTGATTTCATAAACTGTGATTTAGAAATCAGCCATTTTCGTGCACATTCAATGTCTTAAGTGTTGTACTGACGTTTGGCTCGATATCAATGACGCAGATCTTTCCGCTGTTTAAAACGTCTCTCACGGCCTCGATGCTGGTGCCATACAGATTCCCTTTGTACTCCCCGTACTCTAGAAACCTGCAGAACATTATAGATATCTATGATTAAATCATCATTGTGTGAATAAGAGTAAAATCATAAATACGTAAGTTGTTATATTTAGTAATTTGTCTTGTTTTTGACGGTTGTACCTGTTGTTATACACCATGTTGTCAAAGATTTCTCGGCTGGTGAAGTAATATTCCCTGCCAGACTCCTCGTATCCTTTGGGAGCTCTTGTGGTGTCTGGTGATGAGAAAATGAAGAGAAAAATAAGGACTTTTGTGTCGTTTCGGTGATTTATTGATCCTAAATTGGGTGCATGATCATAACCGGTACATACAAGGTATGGGTCCCTGGAAGATGTTCGGGTTCATTTCAATCAAGCGCCTCCGAAGTTCATTCACACCCACACCAGATGGACCTGAAATGAAGAAAACAATTTAATCACAGTGAATTAGCTCTTTGATGGATGACTCATGAAATTTTGTCTATGCACTGTACCTAGGAGGGCAATGAGGCGCTGTGCGTCCTGCGGGTGGCGCTGGTAGCGCACCACCTCCTCGTAGGGGCTGTTGAGGGCGCTGGCGCAGCTGCTGGGGCAGCGGGTGTGGCAGGACGGCTGGGTTGTGCTGTGAGACCGCCGACGACAAAGACGCATGCTCCGCCTGAAGCCCACTGAAAGAAAATTTAAATTAAAGGTGTGAAACATGTAAACTGATACATGGAACATAATGTAACATCAATATTGACTGTTAATGAGCAGATACCCAAGTAGATCCCTTCAACGCTGCTGCTGAAGTCATCCTCCTCTGACGTGAAGAGAAGCAGAGTGGCAGTTTATATAAATAAATATTAACAAGAATCCTGTACGATCAAACTAAGTTAACAAGTCTTGACAATAGTCAATGTGTCAGTCTATTTGGAGGACCAAACCTGACTAAAGTTTGCAGATTTTCTTGCTGACAGACAAAAAAAATCCTAATTTGAAAGAAAAAGCGGCAGAAATTTAGTATCAAATGTCCTTAAAGTTGGAATATATCTGATTTTTATTGTTTTATTTTATTTGATAATTTTAGGTACGCATTCTCTAAATTTCCCCCCAATTTGTCACATTTGGTCCTCCATATAAGCACAAGTACACATTTGTGTTTTCTCTTCAAAGGCGGATAAAAAAAGACAAACATCTGAGGTTTTTCTCACCTTCTCTGAGCTCATCTGACATTTCCCCATCAGACAAAAGGATGATTCGGAAAAGAAACGACAACAAATGTTCCAGATGAAGGACTAGAGATCAAGCGAAACACTGAAATCAACAAAGACTTACCTACCAGATTCAAATGCCTCCTCGTCTGACAGATATGAAAACAAATGGGGAGATGAGTCAGAAAGCAGCAAAGACGTACGGTAAGTTTTAAAGATAAGTGATGGGTGAGGCTTTACCTGCTTCCACACATCTCTCCTCGATGGCCATCATGTCTTCCTCTGTGGGTGAAGAACAGAAATAAAAAAATCTATAATCGCAAATATGAATCATCTAAGTCTGAAGCTACATGTGAGCTCTCCTTACCTTCCTCTACAGTGCTCACTTCAGTAAGCGTGGGGTCAAACACAATAAAAACTCAATTATGAACCAACTCTGAAACTTCTAAACAACTTTTTTCGGTCAGTTTGGTGGAAAACTTACAGGTCTGTATGCCGGTGTGAGGCTGATAAGGCTGAGACCACCAGAACTCCCTCTGTTTCCTGTTACGACGAGAGATTCATATTTTACAAGTCATAATGCTGATGAACGAGTCTGTAAAATGTCCAAAAATTATGAATATAGTCTTCAAATGTCTCCTTTTGTCTGATTTATTCAATTTAAAAATTATTTAAAACAGTTAAATTCTGACATTTAATCATCTAAAACCAGCAAATATTTCACATTTATGCTTGATTCATGACTCATTCATTGCCAAAATTGTTGAATAATCATTTAATTGACTATTAACTCTACAGTCTACATAAGCCTACAGGCTTGAAGCATGGCAGACATAAACACAGTTTTTTATAATAAACTCTTCTGACCGTTTCAGCAGGTTGGTGGAAGGAATGAGGCCAGCACAGGATGTGTCGCTGGGCAGTTTCCTGGCCTGCCACCAAAGGGCGTCCGTCTGGTCCACGATCTCCAGGATGTCACCTTTTCTGAAGCTCATGCCGGCGTCGGCGCAGGGGATGGTCGGATCCTGCTGAGGGCTGTAGTCGGCCATGGCCCGCACGTAGAGCTAACACCAGGAAAGTTAGTTTATTATGATGATATTTAACTCGAAAACAAAGAGAGGTAAGGCAAGTATCAATGATTTACCATCGTCTGGTGGTGGACCGGCCTTTCTGTGATGGGAATAACCTTAAACATGATGGTGCCTTGTGACCTCGCTTGCTGATTGGTTGTGAAGAAACAAAATGGATTAATCAACAGATGTTTAAAGCAACATTCTGAGTATGCAACACTATGTAACTTTGGGCTCCAAGTCGGGAGAAGTACGTAAAGCTTTACGGCACTGGGGACACCACCAACTATTTACCAACTATATTTATTATATAAGGAAATGACCCACCACAACTTGGATAACTTGCTCAGGTTCCATTCCATCCACAGGAAAACCATTCACCTCTATGATCCTGTCTCCTGCGTGGAGTAGACCTACATGCACACAAATACAAATAAAACTATAAATTAGGCTGTCAACTTTACATTTTCTCTTACATAAAGAGTCAATCTTAAGTCTCTAAAGTCCCCAAAAGTTCAACTTCTAGTTGAAGCTGGGATATATTTGAGAAAAATGGCTCACCGCTTCGATCAGCCAGACCTCCATGTATCACCCGAGCAATAAAAATCTCCCCTGTGATATCGTTTCTCTTTATAGTCGCTCCCTGCAACAGAAAAAATGAATAAATAAACCTTCAGTAATGCGGAGTAGAGGCATGTGTCGGTCGAACCGAATCACACAAATGAAGATGAAACTGTCAGAGATGGAAGAGGAGGCTGGAAGGTTTAATTCATGACAAACAAAACAACAATAGCAAAGATGAATACTGATGAAGTTCCTGAAATAAGAGCTCCAGACATCACTGGTGAGAAGGACACAGGAGTGTGGAGTATGGAAGAATGAAATGGTCCAACATAATCCAACAAAAACTTCATCTACCATGATGCGTGTTTGCAGGTGAGCCCCTCTGCAGAGACCACTTGAAAGGACCCAAGACGTCCAACTCTTTGGACATTCTTTGGCGTCTCTCATGTTGTCTTCTTCTTTGTCTTCTTCCGACGTCCTTTCGCAGGGGTCTCTTCATCGAGCAGACCGTTGGTCAGACGGTGGTTGGACGCTTGAAGCTGGGTGTGAACGTGCTTCTCCTGCAGTAAAGACGACTTCTTGGTTTTCGTCGTAGTTCGGGGCGACCCACGGCAAGATACAGACAGACAGCTGGTCCCCTGAGAGGTGGAGGGAGCATCCAAAGAGCTGCTGGAGGAGCTGGAGGAGGTGGAGTAAAGAAGCAAGGGGTAGGAACATCTAGCTTGGTGTTTCAGGGATGGACGTTGCTCTCGAGTTTTCTTGGGTGTGCCATCTCGCTCAGTGGCTGCAGGTTTTGGAAGGTTGATCTCAGTCCTGGTTGCACTGATGAGTATCTGCAGCTGGTCCACCACCTGCGTGAGGAGGACCAGGGCTTGGGAGTTATCCTGCACCGTGTCCGTCATGCGTTCAGTCGCAGCCGCCATCTTCTCCCCAAGGAGCTTGATGTCTTTGGTGCTGCTCTCCATAGAGCTAGCGGCTAACTGCACCGTCGTCCTCAGTTCGTCTAGACTCTCTTGCTTGGCGAGCTCCACAGGGGGCACGTCCACCACACGGCGAGGGCGCATGGGGCTTGGTGGAGCAGTGCGGATGCGAGGGCTTTGGCTTCGAAGCCTGGGAGGCAGTCCTGGGTGGAAGTAGTCATCTACATTGGAGTAGTAGGGTGCGGTGAGACACGGGGGAGACATAGTCCACCTCCGGGCTGTGGGACGTCCTACTGCTTCATCTTCGTCTCCACTGTCTACCTCTTCGACGATGTTGTCTCCAGGGAGAAAACAGACATTAAATCCACGAAAAACCATGAGCAGCTGTGATGAATGATGAAAGAAGTGGGCGCAATGACGGATGATGAAAAGCCAACAGATCTTTTCTTACCGATCACAACGGAGCTGTAGACTGAAGGTGCAGACCGGTTCAGACTTTGCTCCCAGAGCAGGTTGGTGTAACAAACTCTACACTGACTCATGGGCTTGCTACAACCAATCTGACGGTTACTCATTGGCTTATAGCGTGGTGGAGCCTGAGCTGCTGCTGGGTGACTTGGTGGGTAGCTGCCTCTGCGAATGCCACACCACGGTGAATCCTTGACATCTGGGCTCCCAGCTGATGCAGGGCTATGGACTGCGAATGCACCTTCTTGGTGAAACCTCTGCCGGGTCAGACGCCTTAAGGTGTCCCAGTGACTGTGGACCCCCACTCTGGTGCTTTTTGGGGAGGCTGCACTGGGCAGTGGCAGCCTGACTCTCTGGTGGTCATGGAGCTGTGAGACAATAGAGTCCCTCAAAGGTTTAAAAGATGGATAACTGCTATGAAACTGGGATTGAAAACTGATAAGACTCAATCATATCAGTAATCATATCTGTTAAAGAAGACTTGCACCTATTGGAAGGAGAGGTTATAGTCAAGTCATAACACACACATACATCTCATATGAAGTCTCATCTTTGGGGTCTAATAAAATCAGCTGACTTAGTCCAAATATGGTGAGGAAACATGTCATCCTCATTACACAAACGTTCGAGGACCTGTGGGAACCACATTCTTTGCAGTACAACTTCTAGTCTGAAGTTCGTCTGATGGGTTCCCAGAAAAGAGGGATTAAAAATCACTTTCATGCATAACAAAGACGAGTGATCCCATAAAAATGTGACCTCTTCTTGAGGTCAGAACGTGCCTAAAACACCTGTAACACCATCAAAGCTAGCTTGGTAGCTCACCAGAGGCTGTTTGTTCTTAACCAGGCAGACGATCCTGGTGGCCTCCTCATCGTCCGGCAAGTCATCCGGCATGGGCGGCAGCACCGGCTCGTAGTCCTTCTGGGCAACCGAATCATGGGCTGACAGAAGAGCCTACAAAACATGAAGATCAAATAGGTTTTTTTGTTTGAAAACTCAAAATTAAGTAGACCAGGAACCCAAATTACGAGAAAACTCACCTGCATGTGTGGCTGTCTCAGGAGGCGGTAGAGCTCTTTGGCATCTTCCGAGCAACCTGGCAACGCTCTGATGTCGATCAGCAACTACACAGACGGGAAACCACATATTATCCACCATTTGAATAAAGAAATTACTTCTATTAAGTGAATGCAAGCAAGAATATGCAACCTGGAGTGAAAGTCCTGACGCGTAGTTCAGAGCTGGTGCTGGGGAACCTCTCAGGTACCTCTGAAGACACTCGTAGACCTAAAAACGACATTGCCAAATGACTGAAAAGGTTAAAATTCTGGACAAACGTGGCCTTTTTTCAGTCAAATAAAACTTCTGGGAATTAAAAAGAATATCCTATAGTCCATTTATTGCTTCTGCAACTGTGCTGAAAATATCTTTCTTTTCTTTCAGATGTTTATGGATCAACACAGGACAATACCAATATAAAGCTTTAAAAAAGTTAAATTTGTTAACCCAGGCATCTAGCCCACATATAAAAACAACTTAAACCTGCGAAGATGAACACATATCAGCCTGCAAACAACAAATCAAGAGGTTCGTATGTAAAAAAATAAAATACAAAACTCAGCAAAGGTAGGAAATAAAATACTATAACTATATAAATATTCAGACCTTGAGCAGCGACTGCAGCCAGGAGGCGGTCAGCAGATCGTGGAGTATCTCAGCACCGTCAATGTCCTGATTCACAGACTGTCTCACCTCCCTGATGACATCTGTCAGGATCTGACGCAGGCCTGCGACACAAGCACACACAGCGTCAACAAAAAGTAACGCATTAACATAATAAAATTATCTGGTGAAGTCTTTTTTTTCCTCTTTACTGACCGTGTTCTCCGAGTTCGCAGTGAGGGTTTAACACCTGAGCCTCCACCGCCTGCCTCATGGTCACTGGAGGCTCGACCCCGGTCACCTGCTGACTGTTTACAAGGCCTGGAAAACCTGGAACGACAACACACTAATCTGCTCCATTATGTGGTTGGGAAATTTCACTGTGATGCCAAAATAATGAAAACGTTCTGTACTGCAGCAGTTATTTTTATTATCCATACAATCATTTGTTCAATTAATTGATTCATTGTTTGCCCCTTAAAGTGTCAGAAAATACTGAGAAAACGTTAAAATTGTTGGATTTATTTACTCATTTCCTGTTGATTGTTTTGGCTCTACACTTGCCAAGTTTCTGACTCCTCTTCCATCTTATGTAAATACTCTGCTGCCTCCAAGATCCTATAACACACAGGGCATCATATCATAGCAAGCAACCTAAAACGAGGTCCATGTCTGTTGCCTACTTTTGTCTGGGTTGGTAATCCAGACGTGAGTGTGCAGGAGGATCAGGTAGGGAGGTGCAGTCAACACAACTCCATCAGTGGGTTAGTGTGAATGGGGTCAGGGGTTAATGGCACACTTCACGGCGGCTCGTCATAAGAGGCGCGGTGATGTAAATACAGAGATGTGCGGAGCATAATCTCTGCAGAAAGCAACAGATTTCTGTTGCTTTTTCAGCTGCGTTTCAGTTTTAACCAACATTAGGTCACGAAGGAGGTCATTGAAGAGCCTTAAATGAGTTTAAGTTAAAAAACTAAGTTTAGACAGTTTTTAAAGCCTCTTTATCACCAAATATGAACACCACAACCATCCTGGGAAGGTGCAAGAGGACAGATGTGATGCACTCTGGCAAAAACAAGCTACTCAAGAGGTTTCTGTATTTAAAGAAGAGGAAGAGCATGATCCCTGTGACCTTCCTCCAAGACTGCTGTCTTTAAAAATGCATCTTACCTTGAATCCTTCAGGGATGCCACAACTTTTTATGCTGCAGATCCTGCAGGTTTGAGCACCGAACAATGGATATAAGATGTGAAAATATATTCCCAGGAGACTGGAGGAAGCACGACGCTTTAATCGACCTGCAGGGAACCAGAGAGAGAGAGCTGTAATCTCTCCCGATCCCACTTAATCCTGGGCAAATGAGCCGCCTGCCTCTGGCCACCGGAAGCTGGTTCCTCCCTCACCGGCTGGCTGGTTGTTGTGGAGCTGCCAAATCTTCTTAACTCTTTCAGCTTTTAGCAGCACGCTAAAGGAGGAGCTGTGGAGGGAGGAGGCGACTCGGACAAGGACAACACAAGACTTCAAGTTCACATACTTAAACATCAAATTCAAGGACTTTTCAAGCACTTTCCACCCCCCAGGCCTCATTTTTTATAATGAGAAGTTAGGCTTTAAGAAGCTCACAGAGAATATTTTTGCATTAAAATAGACTTTTCCAACCAAATAAAACTGTAGATGAGTTAGCAATATCCATCATATGAGTTTATTGCCCTTTGTTATTATATGAAAGGTACAATACATTTGACATCATGTGAAAGACACACACAGGTCGGAGTCATGTCAGCCAGACTCCATTGACAAAACAGTTAACTTTACACACAGTTCAACAGTATGACCTGTGTGGGCCGTCTTCATAGTCAACAGCTGTCGAGGGACGATAAATTAACAAAACATATGTCACAGGATTTAAATCATGACCCCCAACGAGAGCTTATGAATGTTGTTTTCAGTTTATATTTATAACCATTGAGTTTGAATTTAAAACTTCATGTACAACCGTTACAACAAAATGTCCTTTTGTCGTCTAGTGGAAATACAAGCCTGTTTTAAGCGGCAGCAGCCTTCAGATTGGGCTAACAATCTGAATTTTGACAAAATAATGTCATAATAACCAGGTAATGTTGTAGCTTTCTTTGCCTGAAGTGTGTTCAGAGCGTTTTGGGAATGAACTCGTCAGTTACGAAGACAATATTGCTTCACTTCTTAAAGTGTCAGGCACATACGGTTATGGAAAGCCAGCCATATGTATATTATATACATGAGCTTCAACATGTTGACGCCACTTGGCCACTTGGTTCAGCCAATGGGAACTTGTGACGATCCCCCATTTGAACTGGACAAGCGACCAATTGGCTGAGAATTATCTTTGAGACACGTTGGCAACGCGTTAACAATGCGTGAGAAATCAATGCGTTAACAACGCATTAATTGGGTAAACAAACACGTTATCAACAACACTTTGTAACACGTAAACAAGCACATTAACAACACATCGTAACATGTCCATGTGTTTGCTTAAGCGGTAACGACACACATTAATGCCGCGTTAACCCCAAGTTTTCAATGCGATGCTAATGTGTGAAAAATCAACGCATTAATAGATCAATGCACTGACGCATTGTTGATAGTCATAGAACTGGCTGGCTTTCCATATACAGTCTCAGCAGTGTTAATGCTCATGAGCCATTAAATTTATCACAATCGTTTTGAATTTAAATGCTAAACCGTTTAAACCTCTGACTGTGCTTTTTTTATGGTTAAATCATCTGAGAAAACAAAAGCCGAAATTATATATTTAAAAAAAAAAAGGCTCATCATCCTCTGAATCCCCTCTTAAGCCGACGCAGATCTGTAAAAAGCGACAATGTCTGACAGTTTGTGCTGTGAATGGTTTAAAAAAAGAACAGTTAGCATTAACAGATGGCGCAGAGAATCAGCTTTGAACATCACATCTATTAAAACAGAGTTTGTATCAAGTTGACCGTCCTACTCTCTGTTGAAACCTCAGTAAATTTTGCAGTCTTTATTTTACAGATCGACACATTATTTCAAGACCATTAAATAGTGGTTAGTTTCCCGCCATGTCTGTAATTAACACTGTGCTTTCAATAATATTACAAGTAAAACAAACTCTTTCTTTGTTTTCACTGGATGTCAATGGGTTTTGAAGCTGATCTCTGTTGGGAAACCTGCAACTTTCAGCTTTCTGAGGATGAATTTGTCTGTTTTTAAAGTTTCTTTAGCTTGAAAAAAATGCTTGCAACATATAAAAAGGAGAACTTAAACCTTCAGTTTATCTCAAATATATTAAAAAAAGATGCATAATTTCTTTTACTCAACCATAACAATGTGTAATAAGACACCAAAACTGTCCCAGACTGATGCCTCCTAAGTCAACATTTGGTTGTATTCTTAACATAGACGAGCTAGCACGTAGCATATCTAAGTGCAGGAAAGGAGTTGACTGAGTCTTGCTCAACTGTGATTGGAGCGCAGATCAAAATTTTCACTGTAAACTGGGCTCAGCAGCGCACACGCACACACGGGAGGCTCTCAGATTTACCCTGTTCCTGCAAGTTTTCAGCCTGGTTTTGTATAAGCGTACGATAGTTGACCTTCGTTGTTGTAACTTGTGTTCATAAGACACAGTTTTATACAGTTAAAGTGATGAACTGTCAGGGCTTGTCATTGGAGCAGCTGATGTTAGTATGAGTCGTCTAACTGTATTCAGCTACCAGCAGGTCTAAGAGGAGAATGTCAGTTATTGCAGAGTCAGTTTACACTTCCCCAAAGCATGATGTGCATGATTTGTTTCGTATAAATACAATATCAAACCTAGCTTGAAGCATAAAACTCACTACGTGTCGCTTGACAAATCAGTGCTGTCTCAAATCAGATTCACAAAAGCGACGACGTGCCGTTGATGCTATGCTGGAGATTATTTCCTTGTTATGTCCGTTCCTTCATGTCGGTGTCAGCTGAATAAAAAGAAACACTCCGAATCGCTGAAGGCTAAAATAAAGAAATGTATGATGGATTATCTCTTAGTTTTTTCATGCTGGAAAAGTGATTTTTTTCTGAAGGTCCGGTGTCACAGTTTGCCAACTGTGAGCGAACAATTAATGTCCATTGGCACTGAAAAAAAAAATACACTGGACGGTATAAAGTGGCTCATCTCTGGCAGTATGACACCAACAATAGAGGTCAATAAAAGGTCAAAGTGTGTGTGTGTGTGTCAGAGAAGGTAAGGAGCTCCCGTCTCCATAACAGCAACAGCTGGTGCTGGAGCTGTCGGCAACCTGTTCGTATGATCCTCTGCCACTGCACACCATCACCCGGAAAGCCTCACTGATCACGGGCCCTCTGTGACTGGCTTGACCACGCAGATCACCGAGGAAGTAACGCCACGCTGGATTTAAGTGATCTTCTCGTGTTGGATCTGGTAGTAACAGGCCTGGAGGTGGAGAAGACGCACAAATAAGACAAATAAAGATCAGGGCGAATCGAATAAGAGTGGGTTTGATGATTGAACTCTTCAGGTCGAGCAGTACTGCTCCACCTCTCCCTATAATAAACATATTTTTGTCTCTTCTCGGAGGAGGTAGGTGTTACCTTGAGTGTGGTGAACATGATGCCATGCTCTCCGTGCTGAACGCAGGGGTCCATCAGGTCTTCGATCAGGCTGACCTCGGATCCCAAGTTCCTGATTCTGAGGACCAAAAAAAAAAAAAAAGAGCTCACGTGACTGAGGAATATTTTACCTTTTTTTCCATAAAGGGTCACTGTAGCGTCCAGTCGGCCCTGCCCGACGTCCTTCTCCTGTCGCCACCTGTCCTACAGTTGACTTCCACGTTATTTATTTGGACTAGTTTTTACATATTGCACCTTTAAGCCTTTTGTGTGTGTGTGTGTGTGTGTGTGTGTGTGTGTATATATTTATTTATTTTAAGTCCACGGGACGTCTTTAAATGCCTTCTTCATCCGACCAGCAGCCAAAGAAATTCAGTTCGCGATCATGTACGGCAAAGAAGAAATCTAATCTTCACATTTTAGCAACAAATATTTGGCAGTTTTGCTTGTTATCATCAAAATAATTGCCAAATAATTCCCGTTGGTCGCCTAATTGATTAATCGTCTACTTAAAGTTGTTTTACTGAGTTGTTTTCATCATCATAAACTGTGTGTAATTGTGTGTATGAGTGTGTGATTGCGGTTTGGTTCAAGGCTGACCGTGCACGCAGCACCACGTAGAGGAAGACGGGGAAAAGGTCGTCCATGGACCACAGGAAGTCCTGCTTGAGCAGCGACTGCACCTCCTGCGTGATCTCCTCGAAGGTGAGCTGGATCACCTGCAGCTTGTCTGACGGGGTGAACGTTGTGCTGCGGACAAACACGGAAAAACTTAGAAATCTTTGCTTCCTCAAATACATTTAACAGAGACGTTGAACCGAGCTGTACCTGATCTGTTGTAGCGTTTCCACTGCGGAGGCGAAGCAGGCGTCCTTGCTGCTGCTGGAGAGGACCTGGAGGAGACATTCGAGTCAGAACAAACACTGTTTACATCTTTGTACTAGATTAGATTTGTGGCTCCTCTATCGAGCTTTGCTTGATCAAATGTTTGACTATCATGGACCATACCTGCTGCTTATCTCCGAGCGCAGGCACGGAGTCAGGAAGGGAAACAGGCCAAAACTTTCTGAGGGTGAAAATAAAACAGCTGATTCATTGTTTCACTGCAAAACATTAAAAGCAAGACTCTGAATTTAAGTGTGCGACTTACTGCTGAACGCCCAGGAAGGCTAGCAGAGCCAAGTCGGGCTGCTTGTTGAGGCGGAGGACACACTCCCAGTAGACGTCGTCCTCCCTCTCCTTGTCCAGAGCGTAGAGGGTGAAGAGCGGCGGGTAGAGACGAGGCAGCAGGACGGGAAGCAGCAGAGCCGAACTGCTCACCACACGGCTGAGGAGACAAACAGGAGAAGGTAACGTGATCAAACTGAGTCAAAGAGGAGCACCAAAGCTTCAAGGGGACATCGCTTGGGGCTTTACTTAGGCTTTGGCGACTCTAGGGGGGAATCAGTCGAGCCTGGCTCCTTCTTGTCCTGGACGTTGGTGGTCGGCTCTGGAATTAGACCGCCCTCTTCTGGCAGGTCTGGGAAAAGAAACCTACAGAACACAAACAAGAATAAATCATCTAGATCCACTTTGATGATCAGTGATTGGTGCCGAGCTGTATGTGGACTACCTGACGATCTGGAAGATGTGGTTGAGGTAAGACTTGATCTCGTTGACAGCCTGAGGCAGCAGCCGGCGATTAGCTCCGACGCCCACATAGGTCATCCGGTAGACGGCCACCAGGGTTTCAACCAGCCGGCCAAGAGGATGGAGGGGGGTGTCACACGCCTGGAGGAAGAAACAAGGAATTATGGGGAAAATTCTTCTTACTCTGCATAATTTTATATATTTAAATCACAGTGAGTTTTTTTTTGAATGAGTGTTCAGTGGGTTTACCTTGATGAGGTAGAGGCGGATGGTGTGATATCTCTCCATGGTGATCGGCCCTACATGCTGCGGGATGACCTCCAGACTCTCCAGAGTTCTGCTGTGACTTCGAGACAAAATCTCCGGACTGAGACAAAACACAGCAGTCGGTCAGACGAGTTAAAACACTGATATCACCATTTAAATTGAGCTGTAACGTGAAGAAACTAAAGACCTGTCCTCGATGTGTCTTCGGCTGGTGGTCAGGGCCACAGCGATGTTCTCCCACGCCTTCCAGTTCTCCCCTTGGCCTGGCTCCTCGCAGCCCAGCTGACTCCAACACTCCTCAAACACCGCCTGCCACTTATCCTCTGCGCTCACGCACAGACGGCCCAGCTTTCTGCCAGGTCACACACATAAAGCTCGGTAAATATTAATAAAATTGTATCATTTCCGTACATTTCAGATGCTCTGTGAGCTTACACAGCACGGGTCTTGTCCTTGTCGGTTTCGAACAGGTGTGGTTTGAAGTAGGACCCTGCCACTTTGAGACCAGAGCCCCATTCGCCACTGAAGGAGCCCTCCAGGTAGTCACCGTTAGCCATGGTAAGCACGCCCTGAAGGTGCCAATCGCTACATTTTACTGCTCATACTTAATAAAATCAATGTTTAGACTTTATGTTTTAGATTAAAGTTTGCTCTTCTGAGCGTCACCTTTCCGTTGAGAGTCCAGTCGTCGGAGAACTCCCCCTCGTACGTGGTGTCGTCCTCTGACAGCAGGATCCCAGTGCCCTAAAAAAATTTGCATTTTCACTCAGAAATGAATCAATATTTCTGTACACTTGGTCCATAAACAGCATCGGAATTGCATAAATTGTGTCTGACTGGAAAGCTGAGACTCCAGTTGTATTCATGTGCGATGAAGTTAGTCCTCATAGGAGCCACTCCATTGAGTTAACTGTATAAAACGACCTTGTGGGACCTCTAGGATAATCGCACCCTCATGAAACTGTACAAGCACCAACTAGAGACCGTGGGCGTTCAGATGATGGATGGTTTTTCCCACTTATATTGACAATAAAGAAGGTTTCTGAGCAATTTGTACAAGAGAAGTGCTCTCCATTCAATCATCAAGATGTCTAAATTTCAATACCTGATCTCAAGATGAATTGTTCTAGGGTGTTCTTCCAGGTTTTTGGTGTCTTAATGTGGCATTTTGGATCGATTTTTATCATCAGAAATTGTTTAATTATGCACCAAATCAAATGGTATCAACCTAAAAACGTATGAGATGTAACAAAGCATGAGAATGACCATCACATACTTCAGTCACAATGTCCTAAAGCCTTTCACACTCAATATTTTTAACTTTAAAAATCAAAGGCAGACCGTGCTCACCATCATCTTATTATCTTTGAAGGCTCCTTCGTAGTACAGGCCAAACTGTGTGACGACGACCCCGGTGCCCTGCCGCAGGTTCTCCTGCCACATGCCCATATACTTCTCCCCTCTGGACACAAAAACACCCACACACACAAAAAAAACCTTTAAAAAACCCACACACATTTTATAAGGTCATCTACACTTAGGCAGAGATAGCAAGCGTACTTTGTGATATCATCGAAGACGCCGTAGCCGGTCTTCTTGTCCTGCAGCCAGTGGCCAATGAAGACGCTGGGGGAGGAGGTGTTGAGCTTGCCGCTGCGCAGCATGCCGTGGCCGTGTCGCATGCTGTCCTGGAAGGATCCGTCGTAAACTTCACCACTGGCGTATCTGCAGGCAGCCAGAGGGAGGAGGGTTTTAGTGTACGGCTGAACTCACAACTCTTCTTCTGAAATAAATCCTGTCCTACAAGATAAACTCACCTGTACGTCCCCAGGCCGTGCATCTTGCCGTCTTTCCAGTGACCTTGATAGTGATCGTTCTTGTTGAGCGTCTTATTGGGAGCGACGAATTCACCAAAGCTTCACAAACACACATAAAGACATGAGAACGATGAAGAAGCAGCAGCTAAAAGTCAGCTCATGACGAGTAAAGCTCTAGTGGCCAGCACTCACCCGTCTTCTAGTCCGTTCTTGAATGCTCCTGTGTATATTCTCCCATCAGGCCATTTTAACACTCCCCTGAAGAACATAATCACAAACTTTATTACAAATCATTTAATATTTGAGTGATCTGCAGACAGACTGTGAAATGTCCAACCTGCCGTTGGGCTTCCCGGTGAGCCAGCGTCCTTCGTACGTTGCTTCTTTCAACCGCCCGTCTTTATAGAAAGTGTATGAAGCCGTCCTGGAGATGGGAGGCTCCAACTTTTGCCCCGACCCCGAGCCGACTGATGCCGTGTCCTGCCCCGCCCCACTCAGGGCCTGGTCCACCGCCTGGTTGATGGAGCGAAGCCACTTGGCCTAAAGACCAACACATGCACACTTTAAAGAACGAGTTTCAACAAATGGAGTTTTAAGCAGCATTCAAAGAGATCTACCTTCTCCATGGGAGAGGAGGCCAGCAGGGTGAACGTCTCCTCTGGTGTGATCACCTTTAACCCATACCTGCACAACAACAGTTTAAAGTGATTGTAGTAACATAAATATGAAGATTATTGAACAATTATTACATCATATATGAAAAATACATCAGCACACTGTTATTTTGCTTAAGTAAGCAGACTTACAAGCCAGTGTTCTCCTCTGGGATCGGTTCCACCCAAAGCGTGGCCAACGGGAACACATGATGGGTGGAGAACTGTCGGAGTGGAGCGGAAACGAGCATGGAGGATGTAAAAGAAAGAGTGAAGGTGAAATGGGAGTAAAGAGGAGAGGAGAGGGAAGAGAAAGGTGAGTGTTTAGGAAGGGAATGAAACACGAAAGCATCATTAAAACAGCCGACTACACTGAGAGACATTAACTGTGAACCGTGTCGCTTTTTAGAAAGATGACATTGCAAAATAAACACTTACAGTGAAAAACTAATGCCAAGTCTTCAATTTATACACTGACTGCTCTCTGGAAATGGGTAAATGATACACATGCACCTCTTCTACAAGCAGCATACTGCCTGCTCTGGTTCAGTTTGTTTTTTTATTCACATTTCAGCCACTTTACAATAATTTTGACCTCATTTATATGGTGGATGCATTTGGAAAGATTAAATAAGGAAGTAGAGAAAGAAAAGAAAGCTGTGCAACAGAACAGGAAATAAAGGAGGAAGTATAGAGAACAAAGGAAGGAAGTAAAGAAAGAAGATTTCCCTAAGTCTGATTTAGTCATGCATGCAACATGTGTTTTACAAATGTTTCACAGAACTCAAGAGCTAAGCATGCACGCTCTTCACCAACACCCAGCTTCTCATCCACAGAAAAAAGAAAATAAAGACAGAAAGGAAGTAAAGAAGCAAAAATGATATACAGAAGGAAGTAAGGAATTTGTTTTTCTTTGCAGAACAACCAGAGGACCAGGAAACAGGAAGTAAAGGAGGAAGTATAGAGGAGAAAGGAAGTAAAGACAGCAGCCAACAAGTCAAAAAGGAAGGAACAACAACAGGAAGTAAAAGTAAAGATTTAAGTAATTAGAAAGGCTAATGTATACCAGATTAGTCATGCACGACAACATGTGTTTCACATGTTTTTAAAGCATGCATGCTCTTTAAAACACCTCATTCATACAAAAAAAGGAAGTAAAGAGGATGTACACAGGGAACTAAGGAGGTAAAAAAGGAAGTAAAGAAAGAAGTACAGAAGGGTGTAAAAAAGAAGTCAAATGAAGTAGAAAGAGAGAAAGGAGGTTAGAAAAATGTGAAAAGGAAGTTGTTTTTCTTTCAAACAATGGCAGAGCGTCACAGAGTCAGGACTGAAATATGCAGAGCAACCACGAGACGAGAAGAGAGGGAGGAAATGGACAGATTCAAATACATAAATAGGAGACAAACAGGGTGAGGGAAATGGGAATATGCTTTGGAGAAGTGAACCAGAAACTGTTGGTGAATCTGAAAGGACAGAATAGGTATTTCTGTTGCTGTCCAGAATTTATTGTATCCTTTCAAATCCTGAACTACTCGTTTTATTACACGTGAACCAACAGTAAAAACCAAGGCTTCAACAGGAAATCTGTCTTCAGATTTAGATTTTAGGAGGATTAGTTTTAAGTTGCAATGTGACAAAATAAAGAACAAGAACAGTAAAGTGTGAGCACGAAACAAAAACGCATTAACACCCATTGAGCCTTGGTTATAGCTGGTTCATTCTTCCATGCAGACTCCCTCAGCAGGCAGAGGATGAAGGTGGGGATAGGGCTGCGGATCACCGGACATATTTAAGTAGTAATTCACCCCTACTCACAACCTTTTTAATGCTGCTAACAAAATTAAGTGAATCTAAAGTTATCATCTTTATGCTTTTCTTTTCTGAACTGTGATGAAGGGATACACCCTGGCATAAATATACACAACCTACAGGACCAGAAGGAGGATACCCACATGGTTTGACGACATGAACTGATGTCGTTTGGCACAGAACAAAAAATATTTTTACAGTGTAGTCATGTTGGGAAGGTAAAATATCATGGTCCGTATAGAAAGACGAATAATTAAAGCAGCAGGTAACTTCACAACCACGTGAGCAGGTGGAAAGATAAACCTGTTCTTCAGCTTTTGTTTATAATCGCTGATTTGAATATTCAATCTGGTTTAAATATCATTAGTACCTTGCTTTGTCAGGCATTTAATTTGAATTAGACAAAAACAGACAGAAGAAAAAGCAAAAAGGGAAGTAATGAAACAAAGGGGAAAAAGGAGTAATTAAAAAAGGAAGTACAGAGAGAAAGGAGGTAAAGTGGAAGTTAAAAAAAAGTATGCAAGCAGAAAGAAACAAGGAAGTGCAAAAGGAAGGACAGAAAGGAAAGAAGTGACGAAAGAAAGGAAGTACAGAAGGCGGTAAAAGGAAGTAAACAAGAAAAGTAAAGTGGAAGTAAAAAAAAAAGGTAAAATGAAGTAACTGGATTTTATCATTATTTATTTATTATTCTTTACTCTATGAACACCAAATAAGAGACCAAATAAATCTCTAGTTTGTTTGCTGCAGGTAAAAAAATTAAATCTCTAACAGCTGAAATACATGAGACATGGATGTGCACATAGGTGTAGTAGCGTGTGCTGAACCAGCCTCACGGTGTGGATATTGAATTTTGTCAAGTCATGATAAATTATTAACTACAGGTAAACCCACAAGTTTGTTCAGCTACTCTGAATTGTCTTTGGTACAATGAGGCTTTTTATTTAAATTATTTTCAAAACAGATTGTTGGAGGGACATCCGGTTAGCACTAAGCCCTAAGCCCTTCACACACTCACCCACACTCACACACACACACAGAAGAAAGGGAAGAGCAGGAGAGGGGAGAGTACGGGTCGCTGTGCTGACATTTGTTTCTAGCTGCATACTTACAAGATTTTTACAAGGCGCCACGCCCTGACAGCACGGAGGCAAGCACATACAAACTCTTGAAACACACCGAGTTACACTGTCTGAAATATGAACGGCTTCATGAAAGTAAAAGAGTTGAAGGATGTTAAAGTCTGAGTGTGTGTGGTGCTGACCTGTGCGTGGACCAAGGCGTCGTTGAAAAGGATGAACCAGTTGACGGAGAACCTCCCGGCGTTCTGCAGGGTCAGAGCTTTGTTGCTGCTCTCGCAGATCAGCCGGCGGTGAGGCTTCCTCAGCGAGTCCTGACGACACACAATGACACCATTCAGCGATACGTGACATCATGTGACACCGCGAGGACTCAATTTTACTCAGATTCTAACGGTCAGCAAGTTTATTTCACCGTCATTTTGCCGGGGAAGCTCTTCCAGAAGTGGAAGGTGTAGTCGGCGTCCTTCCTCTTCCTCTTCAGCTGGAGGGCCAACGCTTCGAACTTGGAGCAGCTGTCCTGCAGCCTCTGGTAGTCATTAGAGCACTGACAACACACACGTAAGCATTAATAGTACACAGTAAACGGAAAAATGACGTGCGACTGTAGTGTTTGTTTCGCCTACCACTTCAAAGCAGGTGGCCAGTTTGAGCAGCAGCCTGCCGTATTCGTGAAGGTGGCGAGTCGGGAGGTAGAAGAGCGCCACCAGGAGGTCAGCCATGGTGGGGTTCTCCTCGCTGCACTCCGACAGCCTCTGAAGGAGCTCGGGACTCTTCCCAAAGAAATCTCTACAAAGAAAAGCACAATTAAAAACTCAAATCGTGAGTCTTAAAAACTGGATGTAACGGCGTGATTGTGTGCTCACAGTGAAGGTTTGGTCAGCGCCTGGAAGCCTCCCATCACCTGGAAGTGGCCCATAGCGATGCAGTACCTTACAAAGACGAAGAGACGAGCGTGTGAAGCTTATTCGATTGTTTTAACTACTCAAATTGATGATGGTGGATGCATACATACTCGCGGTAAGAGTCGAGGAAGATGCCGGCGTTGTCGAGCACGAGCAGGCTCTTGACGTCTCGGCCTCGACGCAGGTTGGCGGTGAGGCTGGCGGCGTGCTGCCCGGTAAGGTGACACAAGAGGCTGAATCGTCCCGCTAGAGTCTGCAGGAGACCGAGGGCCACCGGGCCGAGGGTTGAACTCAGAGATTCTGGAGAAGGGCGGAGTCAAATAAATATTTTGACGTCCGAATTAAACTCTATTTTTAGTCATGTGTTGCTCTTACCCAGCTCGAGCAGGGGGCGTATTATCTGCGTCTTGATGTGGCACAGCTTGCAGTAGAACTTCCTCTCGGCCGACGCCAACTCGTGGAGGCTGGCGATGAAGCCCATCACGTTCCTGTCTGAGAGGGCCACGCAACGCTGGCCGCCGGCGAACACGTTGCTCACGTAACGCAGCTGGAACACACAACGATATGAGTAGACACACACACACACACACACCTTTTAACCGTTAGCAGCAGTCATTTACTGTTTGTCTTACATTCATGCAGAAGGGAAGTAGTACAGGCTGCTGGGTCCCCGCCTGCTGCTCCTCTTCCTCGCTTTCTTCCTGCTGACCGAGCCGGTTGCCGTTGCTCTCCTCCGCCCCTTCCTTCACCTGCTGTCCGCTGTAGTAAATGATCGGCTGGATGCAGTCGCCGTCGGCGAGCAGGAGGGTGTGACGCTCTCCGGCACTTATGTCCCAGACACGGATCCCCTCTGACATCTGAAGCAAAGCGGATCAGGAGTTATTAAACTTTCAGGGATGTGTGTTTTATGATAGTACGAAGGTGGTTTCCTCACCTTGGCAAGGCGTGGGACGGTGCTGGGTGACTCCATGTGTCCGAGCTGCCCACAGCTGTTACTTCCCCATGAAAACACCTGAAAGACACAAATAAACAAAGTTTTCCTGATGAATTATTCAACCTTTTTCACCAGGTAACAAGTCCAAGAATGTAACCGCCAACTGACCTGAGACTGAGCAGTCAGAGCAAGGGAATGATGAGCGCCGGCCGCCACCCGAACCACCTCCTTGTTGTTCAGACTCTTGATGCACAGCGGCTGTAATCTGCAAACAGACACCATCAGAAACTGTCCTCTCTTTTCCAGACAGATACAGTATTAAGATGCTTCCTCCTACCTGGCCAGACAGTCTCCATGTCCCAGCTGTCCGTGCTCGCAGTTGCCCCAGCTCCACACCTCCGTCTGCAGGGTGGGGAACACCTCATGGGACTCAGGGACCGCCCCTCCTAGCGGGGTCAGGGCGACTGCGCGCATCCTCGGACGTCCAGCTTTCCTCAGCAGCCGCGGGGACACTGAGCGAACAGGAAATAAAACTCTTAAATCTCTTATTTCTCCTCCACTGCGAGATATTTCACCATCATGTGTGTTTCATCGGTGTGTTGATGAAATGTTGACATGTTTTCAAGGCGAGCCCTGAATCGATCTGAGGTGCAAAGTTCAGCAGAAGAAATCAATGTGTGTGTAAAAAAAAAAGAAGAAAAAAAAAAAACACACACACGCGCTGCCGTACAGCCAATAAGAAGCAGACAGAAACAAACACTCACACAGAAAGGGAGACGATACAGAGATTTATTTACTCTTAATGTTGTTTCAAGTGATAAGGCTTTTATGCACAACTAGAAAGCAGTGGCACTCGTGTCAGATTCAGGCTGTTGCGTAGAAAGATGTTTCAGCACGTTGCTGGTTTCCATCCTTAACTGAGAAGATACATTTCCAGACACTGTTGTCATGAAATTACCGTTCTTCCTCTCTGCCATGACTCTGATGTCATTGTTTTGACATGTGCAACTGTATGAACTGTCGGCATCAAAAAAACAGAAGTGACAAGCTATGAGAAATATTATCAACGATTAAAATTAACATGATTTTAATGAATAGCTCAAATCTGGAACCGGTTCTCAGTTCTCACCCTGAGCAGGACTCACCACAGCGGATCAAGTTTGATTTGATGTGGTTGTTTGGATGTTTAATGTCTTTGCTCAGGTTTCATTTAAATTCAGCTTTATCCCACAGGTTCATTTTAATGTATGTTGACTGGGCCGGCATACCTTTCCTGACGCAACCCTCCCTCAGTTCTCCAGGCTTGGCACCAGCAATTCTTGGCAAATTGATGGCACATTGGCACATTTATCGTTATCATGAATTCTGAATATCCTCACAAGTGACTTGGAAAATGCCGTCTAGCTCGCTAACGTACGGTCCGATATTGATTTCCCATCTTTCCAAAAGGGTTTGAATGACAGAGAGATGTGGATGTTGAGTTTTAAGCATATTTGGATGATTAACGGGATAATCATATCATCTCATGCCTATATCCAACTATGTATTTTAGAAATCAAGGATACAAAGACCATAAAGTACTTTACCAAGTACATTAAATCTGATCTTTCAGCTTAAAACTCACAAGAAGACAGACATTTCTTATTGTCTTGGAGGAAAGATGTATATAGTAATCCATCTTCTATATGTGCACCAGACTCCCTTCTCTCTCTCTGTTAATCACATCATTCTGCTCTGCCAAGTCAGCTAAATCCTTCCAACATTTACTTGATTACTGAAAAACCCCTTTTGAGTTGGAGGCCAAATATCAATCTGCATTCCTCAGTGTTTTTAAAAAACACACACAAAGGAGATCATTCATAGAGGCTGCTCAGGACTGGACCTACAAATGAGACACAAAGCTTAAAGCCCTGGATCACGATTTGCTGTTTCCTTGCAGCGTTTCTCACAACGCAGCAATTCCTCTCAGAGAATTATGACTTTTTTTTTCTGCAGCATGTGTCACATTCAAGAGCCAGCCTCAAGTGGACGTTCAAGGTCCTCAAAGTACGTATTGTTTGCAACTTCCTGTGTCCAACTGCATGCAGGTGACGTACACAGAATATAAACGACTCACCCGTGCACAAAGTGTACCACAAAGACAGCAATTTGCCGTGCTTAAGAGCTGCACAAGGAAGCCAAACACAAAGACCAACATTAACCCGCACATGCGCAAGGCGTACTTACGCAGCAGAGTATAGGAGGAGGATAAGAGGTGAACAGCGTATCTACCCTGTGAGAGGAGTCCCGGTAGCGAGAGACGTCGTCGCAGACTTTCTGCCTCCTCCTCGCGGATGTCTCCCGTGCTGGAGCTCTTCTTGGCCTGTGTGGAGTCCTCTTGGCGGACGCGCTCTGCCGTGTTGTCGCCCACGACACCCGTGAGCCCTGCCGGAACTCCTGACTTCACCGCTCCTGACGGCATGTAGAGGTTCATCATCTTCTTGAGGGACAAGGCCTCGTAGGTGGAGGCGACCCGTTCGCCCACAGCGGAGGCGCATGAGGACACCAGGCTGTTGAGCGCGGAGCCCGCGTTGGTGGAGGCGAGTCCTCCTGCTGAGGGCTGAAGGGGAAGGGAAAGGATCAAGATACAGTGTCACAAGGACATGTTGGTAGGGTTTTCTAAGTAACCATAAACTGTGAACAATCAGAGAGTCCAGCTAATATTTTGATATTAAGAGCCAGAACAGATCCTGCAGGTCCTCGTGGCAGATCAGTATCAAACGTTTTGATCAACAACAAGCATCGGTATGTGAATCACATGTTGTCTGATTGTTTCCTCATATTTGTGCTGCAGTCTGACTTACAAGCAGTGCGTGCAGTCCTCCGGCCGTCGCCTTCACCGTCTGCTCAGCCTGCGTGGTGTCCGACAGCTTCTTCAGGTAGTCTTTGACGGCCTGCTCATCTGGATAGGGTGAGCTCTTAACCCCTTTGGACTGAGCCGAGGGGTCCGAGTCCGAGGATGGCAGCACCCCATTTGCTAAGCCTGATTCCTCCTTGTCCGAGCCCTGATGGGGTTCAGAGGAGGGCTCTGCACCTTTAGCGGGCTCCGGTGACGCTGAGGTGGAGGTATGGGAGGGGAGGACCGGCTCAGACGGGGATGTTTTGAGTCCTTGTGTGGGAGTAGGCTTCTCAAGCATGCCCTCATCCTCAGTGAGCTCCACACCAAGCGGGCAGTAGTGACCATCGGAGATGATGACGTGGTCCTCTTTGTCTGTCATGGTGTACAGCAGCTGGTTACACTGTCTGCATTTGTCCACAGGGGGACGGTGCAAGTCCTGAGGGCCCAGGCAGCGCACTAGAGCCAGGCTGTGTGAAGCCCCGCAGGCCACCTGTAATACATACCTGCCCACCAAATGTTCAACTTTTTGTGGTTTCCACACAGGGAAGACAGTGGCGTTGAGCCCCAGCTGGCACCCGCTGCCCCACGCCCACACCTCCCGCTGGGCCGACAGCGCCAAAGTGTGCTGCGCCCCGCAGGCCAGCTCCAGCACGGGGACCGTCTGCGAGGGGTTCGTGTCGGAGTCCACCAGGGCGACCGGAGTCGGATTGGGGACAGTGCTGAGGCCCGACAAGCCGCACTGACCTGAGCCGTTGTCCCCCCACATGTGGACGCCACCGTCCTCCGTCACTGCCCCGCTGTGGAAGCTCCCGGCTGCAATGGCGACCACCCGCTGGCCGCTGAGCGCACTCTCCAGGGTGGGTTTCTCTGGCTCGGGCAGTTGACTCTGCTTCCATGGCAGTTCCCCAAAACTGTAGACCTGCCCTCCTGAAACAGGAACAACAGCACAACAATCAAAGAGGAACCAGGCAGGTGTTTGTTTGATATGTACACATTAATAATAAGTGTTACCTTCCACCAGTAGAACGCCGTGTCGTGTGCCCAGGGCAACCTGAAGGACAGGCCGGGGGAGGAGCAGCCTTTCTGGGGTGACGCTGCAAGAGTAGCCCTTCCAGGTGTGGAGCAGGCCTCGCTCTCCACCGTCGTCATCCCCAGAGCTAAAGGATTGATCAACACAGACACGTTTTCGGGATTAAAAAACTGGATTTATCTTCACTTCACAGAGACCCGGACAAAGAAGGAGGAGTATGTGTGTCTGTGCCAGCTTTACGTGACTATAAAATAAGTTAGCAGATCCCAAAACAAACATTTGAACAGATGTTTGCATGCGGACAAACGTGACAAAGTATGAATTTTCATCACCATCATGATGCGGTTTGTTCATCACGATGAAGGAATGTGTCACCAAGTGCAACAGTGTGGCTCACTGATCATTTTTGGCCAGCAACAAAGCTGCTTGGTAGTGGGTGGTGTTGTTGAGCATCACACTTGTCCTTTAATGAATATCAAGTGTTAAAATTATGGCGGATCCGCCCAAACTGTTTGCCAACAGAAATTACAACACAGACACCTAGCACAAAAAGGTCATGGTTGTCTCCACTTACTGAGGAGACTCCTCTGGAGCATGCAGGACTCTGTTATAAACTTTCTATGACACTGTCGTGGTGGTCAGGTGAGGAGGAAAAGACTCAGCAAACTGGTCAAGAGGTCCAGCTCTGTCCTGGACTGGACTCCATAGAGGAACTGTGGGGGGCCTTAAACAGCTCATTCAGCAACAGACTGTAACTCCCACTGTGTAAGTTGAGTTTCTTATTTATCTACCTTGCGTGTATGAGCTGCTGTAACAGGAAAATTATCTTATTATAACCCACCTTAGGTACATAACGTTCTTCAGACAAGAATATCGTGAAGGGAAACAATAAGATCTGAAGCAGACACACTTCCAGGATTTTGGACTGATTCAGCAGAAACTACAGTGCCCTTGTTCGTCATGATGGAGGGACATGGACAACAACCAAGCTGCTCGGTAGTAGGTGGTGTTGTCAAGCAAAGTGTTCTGTCACCCGATTCCAGGTATAACAAACATTAAAGAATATTGTGAAGTGAAAGTACAGATCTGAAGCAGGATTTGGGCCTGAGTCTGTGAAACAACAAATGTGTTGTGGCTGAAAGCAGAAGTGAGCACAGCTCCATCCGCAGGCGGTGTCACATGGGGATCACATCCACACAGCTGCAGATGGAGGTCAGGACCTTACCTCTTCCTCTGGGTTTCCATCAGTGGGTTTGTTCCTCCATCAGCATGTCAAGGACTCCTCCACCAACACCTCCTGAACGCAGACCTACAACCACAAACACAACACACCTCAGCTGTTCATGCGAATAAAGTCACTCAGTTGAGTTTTAGGGGAAAACCAACACAGACATGCTTCCTCCAGTGCACAGTCATAACGAAAGCAGCTATAGTTTGGTTTTTACGTGCTCCCATACGCTACCATTCACCACCTGCCACCTGCGGCAGGTGTTTCCATCAGCTCGCGGCTAATCCTGCCGCTAACACGAGCTAATCAGTCCCGCTAACCGCTAGCTCCTCACCACAGGTGTCACATCGTGTTTTTGTCGCTATAACAACGTAAAAAAAGACGTTTCTTTCTTACCAGCTGGCTCCACGCTAAACTCCTCTAGGCGTTCACTCAGACAGGTAAGCACATCATACATCCGTGAGGGAGTTTAGCAGCTAAACGCCGCTGGTTGTTGATCATCTCCTGATGTTGACACGGACGTTGGAGATCGTCGATGGCAGCAGGAGGGTTCACTCCGCGGCGAGAGCGAGCGGAGGACTGCAGCACAGCGGCGGCGGCGACGCGCCTCTTAAAGAGACAGTACCAAAGTTAAAAACTGCAGTTCCTCAAACGTCCACTTGAGGCTGGCTGCAGAAGAAGTGTTAAAATGTCCAACTTCACAGCAGAGATAAACATGTTTACGGCCTGGTACAAAAAACTGTTTTGGTGGGGTGTCGATTAGCTCAGTTGGTAGAGCATAGAGGGCGGCAGTAGCTCAGTCCATAGGGACTTGGCTTGGGAACTAGAGGGTGGCTGGTTCAATTCCCACATGGACCAAAAATATGGAAGGTGGACTGGTAGCTGGAGAGGTGCCAGTTCACCTCCTGGGCACTGCCGAGGTGCCCTTGAGCAAGGCACCGATCCCCCACACGATCCGCCTCTCAGGGGGGCTACCCATCACTCCACCATCTCTCTCCACATTTGCATGTCTATGCCCTTGTACCTTGTACTGCATATGTGTGTGTCTGTCAAAATAAAATAGAGTGAAAAAAGAATTTCCCCAATGAGGGATTAATAAAGTATATCTTCTTCTTCAAATCCGACCTGTGGCCCTTTGCTGCATGTCGTTCCCCATCACTCTCTCCCCACTCCTCACTCCTCACTCTTCAGCTGTGTCCTGCTGTGGAGTGTGAAAACGGCCGAAAAAATATCTTTAAATATTAATATGTATATTAAGATAGATATGATGGTTATGTTACTGTTAATAACAGTATATAATAATAACAGCAACAATAACAACAATAATATTATATCTATAGAGATACATATTGAAATGTGTCATATATTTAGTCTGTGTTCAAGGTGCGCATACATACATAACAGCAGCAGAGTGGGACCTCTTTCTGTTTTCCTCCTCTCTGTTGTGGTTCAACAGTCGTGGTGTTCTTCTTCTACTACCACTCAAAGCCTGCCAGACTTACTCACGGGCACCACTCGGTGGTGGATGCCGTGCAGGACATCCACAAACATCACTACACTGTAATATTTAACGGGGGAAACCTTCATTATATACATGTAGTATTTTGATGTCAATTATTTGACAAACCAGCGTTTATACTGATGAAAAAACATGGTAAAATATGTAAATAAAACACCAACTTTAACCATAAAAATCAACAGTACTAAGACCCTTTTTCTGCAGTATTAGAAAAGGTTATACTGTATTTATTACAGCAAAATTCTTTATTTATACAGCAATTTAAGGGGATTTATACAGAATAAAGTTATGTTTTAAATGACAGACAGTTAATTGTACAGTAATGGCAGAAGTTATTTTTGCTGACAAAAACTTAAGAAGTAAAATGCGAACCTTAAACGTGAAATCAACAGTACTACAATATCCTTTTATTGTAATATTATAAAAAGTTATACCGTATGTATTACGGTATAATTCTGGCATCCACAGCTTCCAGTTTTTTTTACTGTAAAAAACAAGTGAATCCAATATTGATCATAAAATATTGCTACCTCTTTAAATCTCCCTTCTGATTAAAAAAATTTCCTTGCAGCCAATCATAAAGTCCTGAGTCCTGGATACAGACTCATATCAGAGAGCGTCACAGCGCTTACCTCCTCATCGCTCCAGGATGCTCCTCTATCTCGGCCTGACCGTCTTCTTCTCTGCGGGCTTTTCAATGGAGATGAACCAGACCTCCAAGCTGCTGGCGGAGAGTGGAGAGCAGTGTTCGGCCTGCGGCTTCCGGGAGCACAGCAAACAGATGCGGCTCCACAGTATCAAGTCCCAGATCCTCAGCATCCTGCGGCTCGAGCAGGCTCCAAACATCAGCCGGGACATGATCCGACAGCTGCTGCCCAAAGCGCCTCCTCTGACGCAGCTCCTGGACCAGTACGACCCGCGGGTGGAGGACGAGGACCACGCTACGACAGAGACCATCATCACTATGGCCACTAAGCGTAACTAAACCAAAACAAAAATCCTCCAAATGTTCTTTCTTTTTTGTTGTTGGTGCGTATAACAAGGAGATCCGTGCGTAAATCCAGTGCGTAAAGTTTGTTTCCAAGTAACCGCGCAGAAAACTGAAGACAGTTTTAGCGCAAACGACCACGTAGACCTACATTATTACTTATATCCATCTGAAAATAAAGATTCTAATCACTTTTTAATCCAAGATATTGACAGTATTTTTTTTATTTTGGAGAGTTGTTGGTACTCAAAGTAGCGTTTGTAAAAGCAAAGCTGCTGAACTTTTATGCTAGTAGTGGGAGAAGATTGATGGACATTTATGTTCCAGCAACCTTTTATGCTCTTTGTAAATCTAAATTAAAGTAACAATACCGTTTCATTAAGTGAAGATGAGTTGAATTTTTAAATGTTGTGACAGTGTTGGCAATGTAAATCATATTATTGATCTCAAAACAAGACTGAAAACATGTGTTTTACTACACAGGAACCTGTCTAAATCACACAGGATATTTTGTTATAAGGGTGGTGCAATATAAAAGTTGGTCAGGTATATTATGTGGCCTGATGTTGGCGTTAGAGAAAAGGTCATTGTGTCACTGAGAACATTAAGATTCAGTCTTCCAGGGTTCATATAAAAAATGAAATCTGAAGGTAGATATAATGGAAACGAGTGCTGATCGAAGGTAAATTCTGTCTTGATGGTGAATCTAAATAAAAGGTCAAGGGGTCACAACATTTAACTAGGGTTCATCCTCTGGGGCTCATGAATGTTTACTGCAAATTGTATGCCAATCTGTTTTGTCGTTTTGAAATATTTGCGCTTGGACAAACACCCAAATGTTCAGTCTAAACATTTATTTATTCCAGCAAATCCAATCGCCCAGGATGAGTTGTCCTCCTGCTGCCTGTTCAGCCTCAGCCCAAAGATCCAACCCAAAAATATCCTCCGCGCTCAGCTGTGGGTTCACCTGAGACCGGCCGACATGGTCACCACCGTCTTCCTGCAGATCTCCCGTCTCAAACCCGGGAAGGAGGGAAACAACACCAGAGTCAGAGTCCGCTCCCTGAAGATCGACACCGATGCCGGCGCCAGCTCCTGGCAGAGCATCGACATCAAGTCTCTGCTGCAGGCTTGGCTGCGTCAACCGGAGACCAACTACGGCATCGAGATCAACGCCTACGACTCCAAAGGAGAAGATTTGGCTGTCACTTCAGCAGAGCCTGGAGAGGAAGGACTGGTGAGTGTTATCAAAACATTAACTTTAAAAGCACATGGACTCTAGACATTTGCTCTGCCATTAGTAACCATTACGATATTTTAATACTTGCATGTATTAAACCAGGACAGAGAAGAGCTCAGTGCATCATGGGAAGTCCCCCCGGCAGTCTAGGCCTATAGCACCGTAACTAAGGGATGGTTAAAGACTCAATTGAGTCAGCACTTAACTACAAGCTTCTAAACTCTGACCCTGGTTCCTGTAAATACACATGTCCAGCCTAGAACTGCATGGACTAGTTTTTCTGCATCTGTTTGAGACAAGATGCACCCAATTTTTGCAACACTGCAAAAATCAAAGAGGCAGTCCTTGAAGTTAAAGCATCTGTCTTTTAACTGTTTATGTCTTTATGTCTCACAAACAACCAAAATTTCAATGTTCTCAATTCCTTTTCAGCAACCATTCATTGAAGTGAAGATCCTCGACAACCCCAAGAGATCCCGCCGTGACTCAGGCCTCAACTGCGACGAGAAGTCTGCAGAAACCGGCTGCTGCCGCTACCCGCTCACCGTTGACTTTGAGGAGTTCGGCTGGGACTGGATCATCGCTCCCAAACGCTACCGGGCCAACTATTGCTCAGGGGAGTGCGAGTTTCTGCACCTGCAGCAGTACCCACATGCACACCTGGTGAACAAGGCCAACCCACGGGGCACCGCGGGACCCTGCTGCACACCCACCAAGATGTCGCCCATCAACATGCTCTACTTTAACCGCAAGGAGCAGATCATATATGGAAAGATCCCGTCCATGGTGGTCGACCATTGTGGCTGCTCCTGAGGAGACCCAGCCATCTGCAGGACTTCGGCTTGATCATAGAAGCTTTGTTATCAGCGAAAGTGGTAAAAAACGAAACCTAGACACAGTAACATCCCATCTACGGAAGAGATACAAGGAGTATTTCTAAGGACAGGAGTCCAGAAGTTGTTTTTACTCTTTTCTTTGTGTTTTTATCCAAATACAAGAAACAAAATATCAATAAACAAACAAAAAAATAGATATCAGACCACACATAAAAGGTAATGAAAGCACAGATCAGAGAAAGCTTAAACAATCTAAAGTTCATATGATACGAACCTAGAAAACAAGTTATTTCACTGTTACACCTTTGAATTAGATGCACCAGTTTACTCCGGTAATATTTTTATTTTCACATTTAAACCTTGTGTTCATTTGTTGTGTTCGTGTTTGCACACAATGACTTCCTGATAGATAGACTCCTGCTGCTTCCTGTCCTCCTGTCCAATGAAAACGTGTCCTGATTTGAACCTTGACCAGAATAAACCCACGGGACATCTTTCATGTGCGCCTTTATTTTGAAAAACATGAACCTAATGACTGAGCTGACAGATCGCCCTTCGCTGTCCCAAAGCTTGTTTGCAAACTCCTTGCTGTGATCTGTTCTACAGCATCATGACCAGAGAGATTTTTTTTTAAAGGACGTTGTTGCAGATGTGTGTTGTGATTTTATTGTCAATTGTATGTTCTTTTTGAGGTGGATTTTGTGGTATGTTGTAAACTTGCAAAGTCATGATGGCCAAACCCATCAATCAAATCTTAAAGGTACCCCTTTGTAAGTTATCATATCCCCAAAGCCTTAAGTTTGAATGTATTTACAGCAAAGTTGATTTTTAAACTATATTTTCCTTCTTTTGTCTTTGATGTCACAGTGTACTGACACACCCTTTAGTGCTAAGGGTGTTAAGTTAAACATTGGTACAATACAAGTGCATTATCAATAAGCTACAAACAAGATGGCAACCTGCTCGTGTAAACACCCCCCACAATGGAGGGTAGCAGCATCTAGTGGACTTTGGAAGGACAGCAGCATCTTCTTTAGCACTCGGCTCAAAATTGTATGGAATTGTGAAGCAGTTATAGATTAATTTGCATGGTTTCAAACCAAATTTAGACCTCTCAAACTCAACTTTAACTAACTAACTTTACTTACATGGAGCAAAAACCTCAAGAAAGAGCTTTTACATAACCGTCCTTGTCAGGGTCACAGGGGGGCGATCCCAGCTGACACGCTGGTTCATCACAGCCCCACAGAGACAGACAACCATTCATGCTTACATTTACACCAGTTTAGATCTGAAACATCCTCTAAAAATCACCCCTGACTGGTAAAAAGAGTCTACAAACAGCCTAGGGAAGTTTTGGATCCACAACGTGAGTGCAGGAACTGTGATCTCAGAGGGAGGTTTGATCTTGATTTGAAGCTGAGTGCAGATGTCCTGACTGTTGTTGTGCTTCATGGGGTTTTCTGACCCAAAATGTGTTGCAACAGAACGTCCACGACACAGACGACACAGGTTCACATTTGTGATTCTGCAGGGAACAAAATGTTCCTGTCCTGTTTCCTGTCACATCGGTAAGCAGTTTTATTCCATTTCTATTGAACATTTTCTTTAGATGAAGCAGATAATCCACTAGAGGAAGCAAAAAAGTTGAATTATTCCACTTCACAAACTTTAAATGTCAATAAAAATAACTAAACAACATATTATATGATATAGATACGTGATTTTTATCTCCAGTTAAATGATGATGACTTGATTGTTTGGAAAATGTTCACTTAAAATGTACTTTAAGTATATGTGCACATATAACATAAGAGGAGATAATATTGTCTTCTGGGCTGCCACATCTATCAAAGCATAATAAAAGACTGGATGATACACAAGCCAATGTAGAAGTGCCAAAAACTGCAGTTCCTCAAACGTCCACTTGAGGCTGGCTCCAGAAGTGAGCCAGTCTCCATAAGTCCCCATGTTAAAATGTCCAACTTCACAGCAGAAATAAACATGTTTACAGCCTGGTACAAAAAACAGCTTTGGTCTCTATAGCTAATCTCCCTGTTCATGACACATGTACTGAAGGTGAATTTTTATAGAACGCACCTATTTAGATTATACTTAAGCTTAAAGTTCTGCAGAATTAACAGCATGGATTCTTTGATTGACAGGTGGATGCTGTTACAGAGGGCTTGTTTGAGAAACCAGGCTTCATTCAGCACGCCTCATGTCCGCCAGTGATCCACGTCTTTACCCATTTTTAGATTAGCCAGGAGGCGGCAGAGGCACACTGAGCTTCAAACGGCTCTCCAGAAACCTGTGGGTGTTGTCACGCATACACCGTCCATATTTATACTGTCAGTGATGAGACAGCAATTTATATTGATCTAACTTATGGAGCACTTGTTGGCTACTTGCATATACAGCAAATAAAACATTTATGGTGCTCCAGAAGGGCAGCTCAGCCAAAGAGGACAACTTTATCCCGGCCTTTTTGCATGTCCTTGGACTATAATGTCACATTATAACAAATAATTTACCTTAAGCTTACAAACACTTTTCAAGGATGTTTCAAGTTAATTTTCTCACAAAATATTGCTAAAATTGACAGAAACCAGCAATTGTGTACATTGGAAGATGGTAACCAATAATGAGTACCAAATATGAGTTCATGTATTATATTATTACTCATATGCATGAAGTATTATCACATATGTTATCACGCTTTGGGGAAGAAACAACTGTAAATTATTCTGATATTGTCTGTATTGTTGATTAACAGTTATGTTCTTGTTCCTCTGAACAAAATATTCATATTTTCTCAAACTAGGCGTATTAAATTTTCACTAAATCAGTGGTGCAAAACTTATAATGCTCGGTGACCCTTCAAAATAAAACAATGTACACGTTCGAGATGGGTAAAACAACTCAATTGGTCATCTTCATCCAGCAAACTCATCAGATTCACTATCTACTGTAGCATTCTTCTTATTCTCATTATTATTATCTTATACACACATGTAGAAAAAACATGTTTTTTTTTTTTTTTATTATTCAACATTTCTTATCGAATCTTCCACTCATATCCTTTCTCGGTTATTTTTTTTTATTTATCTTTACCAGAAATTTGGTTTTAGTTTCAGACTCGGTGAGTTGGTTGCTTTCGCTTTCTCTGAAAACACGTGGTCACTGTGAGCTCTTCTGCTTAATGGCTTTCCTCCCCTAAAAGAACTCTGAATTATATTTGTTTTTATTTTAAATATATCTTACAGATCATTTGGCGCCGTTAAAATGTATACAAACAACACAAAGCACGAATTTATTAGTAATATCGTGCTGTCATGTCCTAACCTGCATGAAACCTACACTGTGTTTCATTGTTATTGTGGGTACAGTAGCTGACTGACAGAACAGCCGGTTTTTAACCGCTCTGATTGGCTGTCGCGGGAAAAGGGGCGGGCCTATGTCACTGGTCCTAAACTGTGATTGGATGACGCTGTTTCTGTACAGTGTTGCACTCATTACACATTATCAGAAACCTCTTCAGGAGCTGTCCGGTACATCGGTTGCACAATTTAGGGACGAATTAAACCTTTTTTTTGGAATAAATTACATTTCTGTCCGAGCTTGTAGACACTTCATCGAAAGAAAAGGTAAGTTTCATCACATAATGTCAGCCTAATCGTTATTTCTTCACAAAACTCAGCAGTTGAACTCGATGTTAACCGTTAAACGGCTCTTTAAAAACACTATATGTTGCTTGTAAGTCTTTAACTTACACTTGTAATACATTAACGATGAGCAGCAGCTGTTATTTTAATAGAAATATAACTTTTTATAGCCTAAGTAGGTTCACGGACATGCATCGCCGCCCACTACCTGAAGGCTGCTTAGCTAACTACAAAATGTCGTAATTTGTAGTTTATATGTTACACCAGAGGACTCAGACGTAAGCCGAAATCCTACATGATATATAATCTTTTGGATTAAATGTTATGTTTTATTATAGGACGCCGATATTAATGATTATATACACGAAAAACCCTTAATGCGTCACATTTCTACACGGAGTCTGGTTTTGAGGCAGGCAGGTGCGTTCAGGGCAGATTTCTGCTGTAGGATTTTATATAAATTAAGATTAAATGGTATGTTGCATTCAGTGACTGTCACATTTCCAGGTCCGTCCGTGGTCAGATTTCTGCAGTAGGATTTGTTTTAGACTCCACCAGTGGGGAAAATGAAACCTATGGAAGTCTCCTCCCACACTCACCTCCCCAGCTTGTACTGATTAGTGAGTCTCAGGTGTTTCTCAGGCTTCCCTGTTGACAGTGAATGCAACATTCATCTTAAATCCTCCCTTAATTTTTAAAACACCTTCCTGATTTTTCTTTGAGCAGAAATGAGTCATGAAGGAGAAGCAGGAGAAGGAGGAACGTAATAATTAATACCGAGTCAGCACTTCTTATTTCCCATTTCTTTGTCTGTGAACCTCTTGTCTGTAAATCTGTAAACCACTGTCCCAACTTGGTCGGTGTAGCGAGTGATAAGAGGAGCTGGATTCAAACCTGTCAAGTGGCCTTGACCTTCAAACTCTGAATATATGATTAAATTATTATATTTTGCAGCTCTGGTGTGCCCTCTTTTACACAATATAGCAGAAATGTAATATTATATGCATAACTACGTGATTGGGTTGTAATTTAGCAACTACTTCACAAGATATCACTAAATCCACACACTGCTCCTTTTAAAATGACTGAAGGGATTAGATTAAACTTTATCAGTTGCTGTGGAAACATTCGGCGCTTACAGAGGCAAAAATAAATGGACCGTACTTATATAGTTCCTTTCTAGTCTTATGACAACTCAAGGCGCTTTTACAATATTGACATATTGTTGAATTTATGGCTTTGACTGTACTTTTATTATTTTTCTAGACTGCTGTGTGTTGTCTCTGTGTGTGTCTTGGTCGGGGCTGCCTTGTAAAACAGGTTTTTAATCTCAATGGCAGCCTTCAAAACACATCTCATTCATCCATGGCATGCCAGCTGCTCATCAGTTTGCGTGGGTTCTCTCCTGGTACTCAAGCTTCCCCCAACAGTCCAAAGACATGCAGTTACATCTTTCACTGATATTTCTGGGGCTTTTATTTGAATGTGGCAGTACACCATCACAGCGGCCAATTTGACATGAAATAGTCAGGTCAACACAGGTGCTACCAGTGATACTACTTAATGTTCTGTTGCGTTTAATACAGCAGAGTCGACGTGCCCCTCTTAATTAGCATCATTGGTAACACCTGCTGTCTCTGTGTGCCCTGTGATGATGGGCGTTGCTGCTTCTCAGCTGGGACAGGCTCCAGCCTCCTGGGAGTCTGATATGGATAAACGGTTACAGAAAATGGATGGTTTAAATGATAAACAGTAAAATCATGACCTAATATCACAGCTCAGCTGATGTGTGACATGAAAGTATAGTGTGTAAATTTCCAAAAGATTCATAGCATACTTTATTTTTTAGGTCAGTTCCTGATCAAAAATGTTTGTTTATGTTGTACTGGTACTCCAAGGCCGAGGCTGAGCCTTCATGAATTTCTTCTTGTTCACCAGAAGATGGCGCAGTGGTGCCAGCTCCAGATGCTGGACTGTAAATACCTGGAGCAGGTGGACCAGCTGTATGACGACTCCTTCCCCATGGACATCCGCCAGTACCTGAGCAAGTGGATCGAGAGCATCGACTGGTAAGAATATTTAACTGTCACACTGCTTTTTTTTTTTTTTTTGCTGAGCTTCGTCTTTTTTTTTTTTTAAATAAAGTTTTGTGGCTCTGCTTTCCATCCGCTTCCTCAGGGACACGGTGGCGATCCAGGACTCCCTGGCCACGGTCCGGTTCCACGACCTCTTGGCTCAGCTGGACGACCAACACAGCCGCTTCGCCCTGGAGAACAACTTCCTGCTACAGCACAACATCCGCAAGATCAAGAGGAACCTGCAGGTCACTCATTGCACTGCACTTTGATTGTGTAGATGTGATTAATGATTCTGGTGATAAAGTCTAAATGTATAGGGATTGTCTCTGCAGGATCGGTTCCAGGAAGATCCGGTCCACATGGCCATGATCATCTCCAGGAACCTGAAGGAGGAGCAGAAGATTCTGGACACAGCGAAGAGTGCCGAGGTAAAACCTGCTGCTGTTAGATGATTCATAATAAAATTCATATTTGTTAGGGTTTGAAGTAAAATAACGTTTTTCTTTTGTGTCTGCAGCAGGAGGGTGAGGGGACGGTGTCGGCCATGGTGGTTGAGAAAC
Source organism: Larimichthys crocea (assembly GCF_000972845.2). Taxonomy (NCBI): domain Eukaryota; kingdom Metazoa; phylum Chordata; class Actinopteri; family Sciaenidae; genus Larimichthys; species Larimichthys crocea. Next base: position 6,705,706 of record NC_040029.1, on the reverse strand, counting down.
AAAAGCTCGACCTCAAAGTGAAGGAGATGAAAGACAGAGTCCAGGTAGGACAACAAAGTGGAGTAAGAGCTGATCTTCCTCACTGTCAGTACAGACAGACAACACAGAGATGAAGAGAGGCAGGAAACACACGACTACAGATGAGTTAAAGTTTTTCTTTATTCTGATTGGATGAATCTGAGGATCAGATTTCAGCTTTAGCTTCACGCTGCTAAAATATCACTGCCATTCTCCTTCTCCTCTTGCTCCCGTCCCTCCTCCTTCTCCTTTCTCACTTCTCTCCCCCTTCTCCTGCTTTCTCATCCTCCTCTTTCCTCCCCACCTCTTTCCTCTTCTTCTCTCCTCCTTCTCCTTGTCTCCTCATCATTAAAGGTACTTTTCTCAGATACTGACTCATGTATTAAGAGCAAACAATGTTGATCTTAGCCAACAATTCACCAGCAAAGACCACATGACAACAACAACAAGATACATTTATTATTTATTAAAAAACAAAAATTTGTGAATGCAAGGCAGAGCCCAACTCGCCAACTGTAACTGATGCTAAGCTGGCGTTGGTTGTTTTGTGCTGTTGGCTGATGGGGCGGTTTACAAATGGCAACCTAGTTTATTGGATACGTATGTAACCTTTAATGGATCCTTGTTCCTCTTCAGGTGGCGGATCAAAACATCAAGAACCTCGAAGATCTGCAGGACGAGTACGACTTCAAAGTCAACACACTGAAGAACAGAGGTGAGGAAAACATCTACAAGAAGTCAGTTGAACAGAGACATTATGTTGTTTGTGAGGCTAAACTCTGATTTAAAGGTTATACACATCTCTTTAGAGAATGAGATAAATGGCATGACACAGAAGGAGCTGGAGAAAGAGAAGATGACAGTTGGGAGGATGTGCTTTGAACTGAAAGCCAAACGACAGGTGAGCAGACAAAATGAATCCAGGACCTTGTAAACTCGCCTGAAAAGTTTGGGGAAATATAATGGAGAAGTTGTCTGATTGTTAAATAATGTTTCTCTGCCGTTTGTCAGGACGTGGTGACGCAGCTGACCGACCTCCTGAACGTCACCCAGGCGCTGCTGTCTGACCTGATATCAGAGGAGCTGCCGGAGTGGAAGCAGCGGCAGCAGATCGCCTGTATCGGCGGACCGCCCAACGCCTGCGTGGACCAGCTGCAGAACTGGTGAGACAGACAGACAGAGAGACAGAGAGACTGTTAGACAGACAGAGAGACAGACAGACTGTTAGACAGACAGAGAGACAGGCAGACAGACATTTTTCTTGAACCTCCTCCTCTTCATTTATGTTCCTAATGCTCCTCTAATATTTTCCTCTCCTCTTTCTCCACCTCCTCTCTCCTTTTCCTTCTCTACCACTTCCTCTTTCTCCTGTCTCCCCTCCTACTCCGTTGCCTCTTCTCCCTCCTTTCCTCCTCCTGCCGCTCTCCTCTACTCCCCCTTCTCCTTCTATACTCCTCCTCCCGTCTCATTTTCCTCTCTCTCCTTACCTCCTCTCTTCAACCCCCTCTCTCTCCTCCTCATCCTCCACCTCCTCTCTCTCTTCCCTTCTCCTCATCTCTTTCCTCTCCTCCTCCCTCCCACCTCTTCCTCCTCTTTCTTCCTTTTTCTCCTCCTCCTCTCTCGGCATGCACTTCCTCCTCTCTCTCTCCCTCTTCTCTGCCCCACTCCTTCTCCTCCTCAACCTCCTCTCTCTCTCCTCCTCCTCCCCGCCTCCTTTTCTTCTCTCGTCCTCCTCCTCCTCGTCTCCTCCTGCAGGTTCACAGCAGTAGCAGAGAGTCTGCAGCAGGTCCGTCAGCACCTGAAGAAGCTGCAGGAGTTGGAGCAGAAGTTCTCCTACGAGAGCGACCCCATCACACAGAAGAAAGCTTATCTGGAGGCCCGAGCACTGGACCTCGTCAAGAACCTCCTCTCCAAGTGAGGAACAAGTTACTGATCACCTTATCATTGATTATTGATCATCGATTTCATCCTGTTAAATAAAATGTGTGTGTGTGTGTGTGTGTGTAGCTCCCTGGTTGTGGAGAGGCAGCCCTGCATGCCCACCCACCCTCAGAGGCCGCTGGTGCTGAAAACAGGCGTCCAGTTCACTGTGAAACTCCGGTAAGAAACAAACAAACTGAACTCAGAAGAGGTTTTAATGTTTTTGTTTTTCTCTGGTAGAGATGCAGCTGTCTGCTGTGGTTTTCCTGTTTTTCTGTGTCAGCCAAATGAAATGTCACGAAGCAAAAATACATCAAAAAATACGTCAGCAGTGATGTTGTCAGGAACTGTCTCTGACGATGTTTTTTGTTGTTTTTTTTAAAACATATTTTTACTGAGATTTTTACATTGTTTCAAATATGGACATTTTAACTAATGACAGTAAGTAATAAGGTCTCTCTCTTACAATGTTTCATGTGGGTTTCATTATGTGTAACTTCTGACATGTAAGCAAATAAACTTTAAAGTGTTGACCCATCCATCTCCTTCCTCTTCCTTCAAGTTGAGCCCGACCACCTGACACAGGGGAAGCTCATTTTGTTCACTTGTATTCACAATCTCATGTAGTCACTACCCAAAGCTCATGACCATAGGCCAGGGTTGGTACTAGTCGATGTTGCACCAACCCTCCAGTCCATCCCATTCTCCGTTTTCCCATCGCTCGTGAACAAAACCCTGAGATACTTGAACTCCTTCACTCAGAAACTCACTCCCAACCCGGAGGAAGCATTACACTGTTTTACGGCAGAGAACAATATCGCTGTGAACTCTGTGTCACCTTCCTGTTTCAGATGAACATCTTGTTTTTGTTTCCATTCAGGTTCCTGGTGAAGCTGCAGGAGTTTAACTACCAGCTGAAGGTCAAGGCCGTGTTTGATAAGTAAGCTGAAAGTTAATTTACCTGCTGAAAACTGTCAGACACCTGTGTGTGTTTGAACATGTTGTTGAATAAACCTCTTCCCTTCTGCTTTTCCTCAGAGATGTTACAGAGAAGAAAGGGTAAGTAAACATAAAACTCAGAGTAGACAGAAGCATTCTTCATGCTCTGGAAAATATTTGAATCAGTAAATGTTTGCCTTGTTGACGCTGTTTCTGTTGTCAGGTTTCGGAAGTTCAACATTTTGGGAACAAACACCAAAGTCATGAACATGGAGGAGTCGAACGGCAGCCTCGCAGCAGAGTTCAGACATCTGGTAAGACGAGGATAATGTTCTGAATCGCTTTACAGAACACAAAACAAGTGAAACCTTTGTGTAAAAACCGTGTTTGTCTGACTTGTTGTTATTCTTCACGCAGCAACTGAAAGAGCAGAAAGTCGCTGGCAACAGAACAAACGAGGTAAGAGCGTCAGTGATGACGACGACCAAAACCTCAGACGTCAGAGATGATTTCTGGTCTCTTATTAATCATAACAAATGTTAAATATTCAGTTTACTTTGATTTTGTGTGATTTAAACTTTTGAAAATGCTTTACAATTTGATTTATTACTATTGGTGATCAAGTTTAGACCATAAAGAAGCAGAAACATAAAGTCTGTATATTAGCTTGTAAACTACAGCCAGCTAACTAACAGTATTGTTTATCTGACTTGTCTGATTCCATCCTGTCGGTGTAAAACCCCTTTAACACTGAATATAAGATATAAAAGATAAAGCACATTTTCTGAAACAGGGAATAGGCATGTGAAGACTTTAACTTCAGATCTTAGGGCTCCCCCATCTGCCAAAACCAGTTTATAACCCAAAGATGTTCTACAACCCAACAGGTTTTATGATTGTTGCACATTCAGAAGTCTAAACAAGTTCTTTGACTAAATAAAACACACATTTTGAACATCTTTGGATACTTTTTGGGTCGTTTAATCATGTTTTGTAGTTTTCTGTGAGCTAAAAGTGTGTCTTGTGTTTGCTCAGGGTCCTTTGATCGTCACCGAGGAGCTTCACTCGCTCAGCTTCGAGTCCGAGCTGCAGCTCAACCAGTCGGGACTCGACATCAAACTAGAGGTGAGGTTGACGGCAGAAACTCACACAAAGATTAAAGGAGTAGCTTGATAATTTACTCTGGATTTTTATGTGTTTATTCATGAGTATTTGTTGTTGTAGGCCATTTCTCTGCCCGTTGTTGTCATCTCGAACGTCTGTCAGCTGCCCAGCGGCTGGGCCTCCATCCTCTGGTACAACATGCTGACCACCGAGCCCAAGGTGAGCACAATCGCTTCAGAGCCCCACGGCAAAACAAAATCTCTCTGCTCTCAAAGCCAGTCAGAGCCGAAAGAAACTGCCTTTGTTATAGTATTGCTACTTGATTAAGTTTTCCTTTCCACAAATGTTTGTATGTTTCATGTTAAGTTTCCTCTTCTCATCCTCAGAATCTGAAGTTCTTCCTCAGCCCTCCGTCGGCGAAGTGGTCTCAGCTGTCCGAGATTCTCAGCTGGCAGTTCTCCTCCGTCACCAAGCGAGGCCTGAATCAGGAGCAGCTCAACATGCTGGCTGACAAACTGCTCGGTAGGAACACGAAAAACCTGAATGAAAATATATCAACACCTCTTGATGCCTGCAGATCTGTCACACTCTTCTTTGAACTGATAAATTCAGACAATTGTTTCTCCACAGGAGCCAAAGCCCAGAGGAACCCAGAGGGTTTAATCCCCTGGACCAAGTTCTGCAAGGTGAGCCACCACCTACAGCACAGGTCTGAGCTTAGTTTTACCTTCTTTGGCCATTAACATCATTTGTGTTGTCCCTCAGCAGAGTGCCAACGAGAAAGCTTTTCCCTTCTGGTTGTGGATCGAAGGAATCCTGGATGTGATCAAAAGACATCTGCTTTCTCTCTGGAACGACGGGTGAGTTGATTTCCAGAGTGAGTGTTCAACATTTCTGAGAAATCCAGATTTTTTGTGGGTTAGTGAGTATTTTCTTTCCTTCTGTGTGCAGCTCCATCATGGGCTTCATCAGTAAGGAGAGGGAGAAGGCTCTGCTGAGTGATAAGTGTCCGGGCACCTTCCTGCTCAGGTTCAGTGAGAGCAGCAGAGAGGGAGCGATCACCTTCACCTGGATTGAACACGACGTCCACGGTGAGCAAAGAATGGTGGCGGTGGAGGAAGTGTTTTGATAACAAGATGAGCTTACCCTTTGTACAATAAATAAGTCCTGGCAGGTTTTTTGGTTTATGTCATGTTGTTGAAACAGTTGTAAAGAACATCTAAAGGTTCAAGATTTTCTCATTTGAACTCGAATTTCTCTGTTTATGGATCCAGACAAGCCGGTCTTCCACTCTGTGGAGCCGTACACGAAGAAGGAGCTGACCGCCGTCTCTCTGCCCGACATCATCCGCACCTACAAGGTGATGGCCGCTGAGAACATCCCCGAGAACCCGCTCCGCTTCCTCTACCCCAACATCCCGAAAGACAAGGCCTTCGGGAAGTACTACCCCAAACCCTCAGAGGGTAAGTCGCACTTCTCCAGTCAAGTGCATTTACTGATGTTCTTAATTTTTCTGCTTCTACATTTAATCTGTTTATCTGACTTCCAGCTGCAGAGCCCATGGACGTGGAGAACCCAGAGAGAACCGGCTACATGAAGACGGAGCTTATATCTGTCTCAGAAGTGTAAGCATCCACGGCAAAAACATATTAATGATAATATTAAACTAACGTGATATATTTTGTTGCTGATACTTCTGTCGTGTTGGTCCAGACATCCGTCCAGATTGCAGGACAACATGATGCCGATGTCTCCTGACGACTACAAAGCTTTGTCGCAGTACGTCAGTCCCAGAGACATCGACGCCGTGGTGAGTGTGGCTCTGTACTACGAGTTAAGAAACTGTGTGCTGCGTTCAATGTTGCTGTCCAGAGTCCTGCACAGGTCCAGAACCGATTCACACTTAATTACTGCATAGGAACTGATTGATAGTTTGGGATTTTACAACAGCAAGAAGCCCAGCTCTGCGTCTGTCTTTCAGCCTTTTATTTTACGACAGTCACCGACGAGTCTCAGCAACTTCTTGATCGCTCACTCAAAGCGTTAACGTTCTTCTCGCAGGTGATCGTACACGGGGCACAGAGTTCTGCAATGTTGCTTTAATGTCCACGGCTGGGGGAAATATATAAATGATAAAATGAGCTTGTCTGTCTGTCTCTGTGTTTTTCTTCTTTCTCTGCTTTCAGGCCAACAATCTGATTTCTGGATTTGAGTTTGACGCTGAGGTAGACGCAGCTTTAATGTTGCCCTACACTGAACAGCATATCTGCTCTGCTGTACACTCTAACAACACCATCAGCTTTTTGTCTTGCTGCTTTGTGTGTTTGAAATTGATTTAATTAACCATTGTAGTAATGTTTTCCACATACTGTTATCTTAATATTAAAATATGCATGTGTGTGTGGATTGTGATGCAGCTGCATGTGGACACAAAGGCTCAGTCACATTTACATACTAATATTTCGTTGCTCTTCTTTAACAGCTGTAAGCTACAGTTGTCCTTTTCTTCTTCTCTCCCCAGATGAGTGCAGAGTTTCCGGACCAAAACTGAGGACGGCCGAGCGTCAACACGTCATCCACATCTTTTTCTTTCAGAGCTTTTGTCTTTGAGGTCGTGAGATCTCCGTTGATCATGTAACATGCTCTTAGTGGTTCTGCAGACCTTTAAAACTCTCTGATTTATAGTGTCGGAGAAGCATTTAAGATGAGATACAGGCAAATACAGTAACCAGTCACCTTGCACCTCGTCATGTTAGTTCCCAAGTAGGTCTGCGTTTTATATGTTTGTCTACATGTTTCCAAAAGAGCAGAATCAATGCTGCCACTCTCTGTAAATATATTTCTTTTAGTGAAATGTGAACCTTCTCCTAATCTAACTGTAAAACAGTGAAATTGTCGAATGTGACTGTGCACTTTGTGTTTGTAGCAGAAATACCATTAAAACACATCACAGGGAACTTTATTTAACATCTGCCTTCATGTTAGTGGAGCCTCTTTGCATTACGAAATGTATGTGGCGGTTTCCTGCAGCAGCGTGAGCTTTTTATTTAAGAGACTGTATCATTAAGTTTGTTTTTTCCAAAATAAAAAAACAAAAATCAAATATCCTGTTACTAAAGATGATCCAATGCTAATTAAAAAAGTGAAATTAGGGAAGTGAAAGATTCTGTGATCAATCATTCGGAGGATCTATGAAGTTAAAATCTTTGCAAAGCAGTTGGTCCAATAGCTCAGCGTGTAAGAGGTCTGCCTGGTAGTTTGGAGATAGGGTGTCCAATTCTTCTAAAGATTTTTAAACCCTATGCGAAAACCTTCAAGAAACAACTTTGGCTAACTGAACCAGTAGAAAACTTGTACTCTATGTCAACTGTGTTGAAACTGGAGGTTCTTAGCTCAATCTGTTTGAGGTTCAGTCCGTTTTCAACTCCAGTGTCCACTGGAAACAATGAAACCCTTCAAGAAACTTAGTTTAACTGTGTGGTCCAATAGCACAGGATGTAAGGGGGCTGCTTGGCCTGTGTGATTTCTGAAGCAACCGTGTTACTTTTTAAATTTATACTGAGAGTGTTATTCTTCTGTGTAGCTGTTAAACTTCAATACAAAGCTGTGTGTTTTACAGATTCAACTGTAGAGAGAAGTAAGAGTATATGTGTGTCCTACTTCCAAGTGTCTTACATCATACTGTATAATAACAGTATAAATTAAAAAGTAACATGGGTGCTTCAGAAACCCATCATCTAGGCATAACCCAGCCTAGTATTTATCTATCCTATCGACCTATTTATCAGACCGTAGCTGCATCATCATCCTAGCAGATGAACGTGATACTTTATCAACTCTCTCAGGTCATGGTTATAGTCATGGTCTTTGCCCGCTCGTATGTTGGGGCAGTTGGGGCTTGGTACCCAAAAATGTCAGATCATGGCGGCGGATGGTGTTATGACCTGTCGACGGATTCGAATAAATTCAATAAGGCTATCAAGCTAGTCCAGAGCTAATGGGATATAAGCCAAGGGAATAGTATACTGGATTGCGCCCAAATGATGGGACAAGCAAACATGTTACATTTATTTTTCATTCATTTACTTATTTATTACGCACACACACACACACACACACACACACTGTTAATTATACACATACATACATTAAGACAGTAATGGGGTGGGTACACAAGTAAGACAGTATGACACAAGTAAGGATGAGTATGACGGTACCCCCGTGTTACTGTTTTAATGTATGTATGTATGTGTGTGTAATTAACGGTGCATGTACAATTAACAGTGTGTATGAGTGTGTAATAAACAAACAAATGAATGAAAATCAACATGTAACATGTTTGGGAGAAACTAAATAGTTAATATTTCTTATGACATTTTTTTATTTGCTCATTCATGTGTCTTTGATTTACAGAGTGTACGCAAATAACCGAATGATCTTGCACCATGGTGCAGACCAGCATCGTACTCTGAGGCAGACCATAGACAGTATACAATGGATGTAGTATCCACGACGTCACCTACAGGTTTCTGAAGAGTGTGGTGGCTCTGGCTGCCGCCATATTGGCAGTGCAACCATGTGTTTACGTTTGAATTACACCATGTGACTTAGAATGTAAACAAATCAGAGAAAAAGGGGCGGGACAAATGGAACTGTACAGATCAGAGCAAAACCACACATTAAAGGCACATGCATTGTGACATCATCAGGACGGTATATAAGGCCACGACGCTTCAGTCAGTCAGATCATTTCAGACCTTTCAAATCGTGATACCACAGTGAGAAAGAGCCAGAAAAGACAATTTGCAAAGAGACAACGACTGATACAGAATACAACTGTTCGTCAGAGATCTACAACTGCACCCTACAAGCATTACTTTGTGACTGACTACCAGCCAAAGAAAGAAAATGCAGCAAAGAGTCCAAGATGTCACAGGTTTGAAGCCATGACTTCAGAAGCTCAAAGGAGAGCTCTAAGTCAATGAGCTATTGGATCACATAGCTTAAGGTAATTTCTTTGGGTTTCACGCTTTCTTTTGGACAGAGACCTCAAAATCCACACATCTCATAAGATTTGAACCCATGACTTTAGAACCCAAGCTAGCACTCTAACCCAATGAGCTATTGGATCACATAGGTGTTAGTATAGTTATAGTTTTATTGTGTGTTTTGTTTTAGTATAGTTTTTGGTGGTTTTCACTCTTTCTTTTGGACTTCAAACACTCTTGTCAGAACTCCAGTGAAAACTACTCTCTCCCCCTCCTCCTACCTCCCCACCCCCCGTCTACTCTCTCCTCCTCCGCCTGAGCGGGGTTTGGAATTCACAACCTCTGGATCTAAAAGGACCTAAGTGGCAGGATGGTAACCCACGGACAGTGAAGACGAGGGAAAGACGATAGAGGACAGAGGAGCAGTGAGCAGTGACCATGTGGTCCAAAGGACATGGAGACGTGGGATCAACCTCAGCTCACAAAACCAAACATCAAACTAAGTAACTAAGTAACAAACTAGTATACTGACTTTTTGCCATACTAACTCAGACTTTTTTCATATAGTATACTGACTTTTTTGCCATACTATACTATGACTTTTTAATATAGTATACTGAGCTTTTTGCCATACTATACATGACTTTATATAGTGTACTGACTTTTTTTGCCATACTATACTATGATTTTAAATATAGTATACTGATTTTTTTGCCATACAACTATGACTTTTCGGCCAACATGCTATGACTTTTTTGCCATATTAGACTATTGACTTTTTATAATTGTATACTGACCTTTTTTTCTCTTTCTTTTGGACAGACACCTCAAAAGAGTCCAAGATGTCACAGGGTTTGAAGCCATGACTTCTGAAGCTCAAAGGAGCATTCTAAGCCAATGAGCTATTGGTTCATGTAGATCACCATCGGTTCTTGGCAGTTTTCACTCCTTCTTTTGGACAGACACCTCAAAAGAGTCCAAAATGTCACAGGGTTTGAACCCATGACTTCAGAAGCTCAAAGGAGCGCTCTAACTCCATATTATACTATGACTTTTTTATATAGTATACTGACCTTTTTTGCCATACTAAACTATGACTTTTTTATATAGTGTACTGACTTTTTTTTGCCATACTATACTATGATTTTTTAATATAGTATACTGACTTTTTTTTGCCATATTATACATGACTTTTTAAATATAGTATACTGGCCTTTTTTGCCATACTATACTATGACTTTTTTTTTTACAGTATACTGACTTTTTGCCATACTATACTATGACTTTTTTGCCATACTATACTATGACTTTTCTGCCATACTATGCTATGACTTTTTTTTGCCATATTATACTATGACTTTTTTTTTATGGTATACTGACTTTTTTTGCCATATAACATGACTTTTTATATAGTATACTGACCTTTTTTTTCTTCTTTTGGACAGACACCCAAAAGAGCAAGATGTCACAGGGTTTTTTGCCATACTATACTATGACTTTTCTGGCCATACTATGCTATGACTTTGTTTATTTGCCATATATACCTAGACTTTTTTATAGTACATGACTGTTTTTGCCATATTATACTATGACTTTTTATATAGTATACTGACCTTTTTTGCCATACTATACTATGATTTTTTATATAGTGAACTGACTTTTTTTTTGCCATACTATACTATGATTTTTTTATAGGTATACTGACTTTTTTTCCAGTCGCGTAAAGAGATAGATAGGATAGATAAATAGATAGATTTGGACAAGCTAACATGTTTTTTCATTGTTAGCTTGTCTTTATGTATTATGTACTGTATAATTAAGTGTATGAGTGTCTTAGTAAGTGCATCAATAATGAAAGTAAGTACACATATAGTAAGTCCTTACTTACTTATAATGTTTTTTACTTATTACCTCATAAACCATTAAGACAGGAGATAACTTAGAGTAATGGGGGACGTGTCCCATTACGTCTTATGTGTCTATATAATTAACAGCGTAAATAAACAAATAAGAAGTAATGAAAAACAAATGTAACAGTTGGCTTGCTCATCATTTGGGCGTAATCCAGTATTTACATTCTATCTATCTCTTTACTGTGTAAGGGAGGGGACAGGTGCAGCTGTGTCAATTAAAACTGAAAATTTTCTTTGTAAAGGCAGAACTATGTAAATTGTCCACGTAACCAGTAAAACCAGATGCACCTCATAAGATTCAAACCCACGACTTCAGAAGCTCCAGCAGCGCTCGAACCAACCAGCGATATCAGCCTACGGCTGGGATGTTTTTTCCGCTTTATTTTGGACGCAGCCTTCAAAGCCGAACGCACCTCATAAGATTGGAACTCACAACCTCATAGCTTAGAAGAAACACTCCACCAAACTGAGTTATGGCCACATAGATGGAGAATGTTTCATTCATGTTCATTTATATGAACATACATACATACAGACGTCAAAGCGGCACTCCACCAAACCAGCTACGGCCCCAACATAGGGTGTGATTTGTTTCCTCTTCCTCTCGCAGTTACACTCTTCGTTTTGGACGGAGACCTCAAAAGCAACTGCAGCTCATAAGATTGTGAAACCAATGACTTCTCACCGTTTACAAACACTCACACCAAAGTGAGCTACAGTCCACATAGTTTGTCACCGGTAGTTCACTCTTTCTCTGGATCCAATCCAACCCGCTCGTAAGACTTAGTCCTCAAAATTCTGCAAGAATTGAACCATAATTTCCCAAACTCCAAGAGGACCTGTAACTCCTGAGCTAAGGGACTTGACGCCCCTGAACACCACTCTTTCCTTTGGATATAGACCTTCAAAATAATTGGCAAGCACGTCACATCACTGGATAGACACATTTAGAATAATTAGAGCGCATCAGGATCGAACCTATGTCTTCCTCCACACTTCAAAACAGCGCTCTAAACTCCTGAGCCAGTGGAGCAGGATCACCTGTCGGATTTGAGTCTTTTCTCTGGGTCTTCAAACTTCAAACGCATCAAGTGCACACCTCAAAACTGCCTCAACCTCTTGGAGGCAGTGCGCTGTCATCCTGACTGTTATAAAAATTAGGGTACACACAGCTAGTTAATGTTTTAACTTATACAATGTTTGTTCTATATTACAGTCCTTAGGGCCCTTTATTGCTGAGACTGGCAGGGAAGGTAAAGTTCAGGTTTAAGGTATAAATAGAGGGATTTCAGATAAGAATGAGGCCTAGGGACAGTGAGAGAGGTGACATCAAGATGGGGGACATACTGGCTACTCATTAGGTGATATGTTGAAGAAAGCTGTTTAAATGCATTAATGCCAAATTGACTGTTAACAATTTACGGGGTTGAGACAGCATCTTCAGGAAAATGTATAGAACGAACTGTTAACGCTCCTCAGGGAGCCTTTTTCTCTGTAACCCCTTTTAGTGTGTGCAACGGTGTGAAACGCTCCTCTTGTACAAGAACAATAAATTCAGCTTAAACTTGATGCTTTGAATCCGATCCTCCTTATATAAGGGTTTGTTCTTTAAATTCCCAAACACTGACCTGTTGAAAAATTGATCATTGAACACAGACTTCAATAGTTATACCAAGAATTACACATCCATGCAAGACTTTACCCCCCTGGGCCAATGGGTTGAGATGGATGAACTGTCTTTGCTCTCCTCTGCATCAACATCAGCTGTCTCCTCATATTCATTTGACTGCAGCTCTCAATAATCCAACAAGATATGAAAAAGAAATGGAAGTAAAAACACTACAAATATTAGATCAATCACCACCTCTACTGTAACAAAGGGAGAGCTACAACAGCAGGCGTTCTTGATTGTTATTTTTAAATAATATAACTAATTAATGACATATTTACCGATATTGAAATCTTATTTTGAAAGTCCTACCGGGAGTTGATAGTGAAGGTATGGTTGACCTTAATAACACCTGGCTTGTAGTTCCTTCCAACCAGTTATTAACGACATTGTAGCGTATCTAGAAATGGCGCTTTGCCGCCCTCCTGTGGTCACAGCAGGGAACTGCAACACATTAAATTAGTAAAACAAAAACACAGTCAACAGCTAACGTATCATACTTCCGGTGAACACTTTCAAAATAAAGTGACGGCGTCGATGCACCATAAATCAATCTCAACATATTTGATATTCGGAATTTTTATTATATGTGGCGGTTAGATTGTAATCTCTACCAGAAGATTTGAATCAAACGGGAGAACTATCAGAGACGACCAAGAAGCACAAACAATAAAAAAGAAAAAAAAAAAAAAAAACACCATGGACGGGCGGAATAACTGTAGAGAGGAGGGTACTACGTCGTCCAATATTATGGGGGAATATAGAATTAGTAGCGAGCCTCAAAGAAGTCATAACAAGGGATAAAACAGGGGCGAATCACAAGGGGAGCTCGCAAGTGTTTTATGATTGACTTGTACGAAGTAGTGGATGATTTCAGGATCGGCATTATTATACAAATTTTCCAAATAATTACATTAGAATTTACTTACTAAAATTTTCAATAATTTTGGCAACCGTCGGTTCAGATGTTCCGCCTGACACACCGCTAGAACACAAAAGGTGGGGGCCCACCAACCAACAACATGTTTACGTTATATGAAAGCAGGGTAGCTTTGCTGCCCTCCTGTGTCACAACAGGGAACTGCCACAAATATCAATTAGTAAAAAAAGCGGGCGGTCAGTACAAACTACCATTCCGG